>NW_007253882.1:638829-642068 GCF_000164805.1 Carlito syrichta | reverse complement strand
CTTAAGGTTTTCAAGTTTGTTTCTATACAAGTGTATGTGGTAGTCTCTAATGATCTTTTGCATTTTTTCAGGGTCAGATGTGACTTCATCTTTTGTGTTTCTGATTGTGCTTATTTGGTCTTTTTCTCATTTTTTCTTGGTCAGTCTAGCTAGGGGACCATTGATCTTGTTAATCCTTTCGAAGAACCAGTTTTTTGTTTCATTGATTTTTTGTATTATCTTTTTGTCTTCTATGTCCTGGATTTGGGCTTTTATTTTGGTGATCTGGATTCTTCTGCTGAAATTAGGGTTTTTGTGGTCTTACTTTTCCAGCTTCTGTAGGTGGCTTGTTAGGTTGTTAATTTGTGTTCCTTCCATTTTCTTCATGTGTGTTTGTAGGGATATAAATTCGCCTCTTACTACAGCTTTCAGGGCATCCCAGAGATTTTGGTAAGATGTTTCTTCATTTTCATTTGTTTCCAGGTATCTTTTGATCTCTGTTTTGATTTCATCATTGACCCAGGAGTTGTTTAGCATCATGCTGTTTAATGTCCATGTCTTTGTGGGTTTTGGGGGGACTTTGTTGGTGTCAATGTTTATTTTTATTCCACTGTGGTCCAAGAAGGTGCATGGTAGAATTTCAGTCCTTTTAAATTTGCTTATGCTTGATTTATGGCCAATTACGTGGTCGATCTTAGAATTCGTTCCATGCAGTGATGAGTAGAATGTATATTCTGTGGTCTTTGGATGGAGTGTCTATAGGTATCAATTAAGTCCATTTGGTCCGAAGTCTCATTGAGGTTCTGGATCTCCTTGCTGATTTTTTGTCCTGATGATTGTCTAGGATTGTGAGTGGGGTATTAAAGTCCCCAGTTATGTTGGTGTTAGAGTCAATATCTTTCTTTAGTTTTCCTAGAAGTTGCTTTATGAAAGTTGGCGCACCTATGTTGGGTGCATATATGTTTAGGATAGATATTTCTTGTTGATAGATTGAGCCTTTGATCATTATGTAGTGGCCTTCTGTATCTTTTTTGATTTTTAATAACTTGAAGGGTATTTTGTGTGAAATTAAGATCGCTACTCCTCCTTTCTTTTGTATTTCGTTCACCTGAAAGTTTGTTTCCCATCCTCTTACTTTGAGTCTGTGGGTGTCCTTTCTAGTGAGGTGATTCTCTTGAAGGCAATAGACTGTTGCCTGATGATATTTTATCCATTTTGCCATACTATGTCTTTTCAGTGGTGCATTTAGTCCATTCATATTTAGGCTAATAATTGAAATGCAAGAGTTGATCCCTGTCATATGGTTCCTACAGAGTTGTTCCTGTTTGTTTGTTGTCTTTCTTTGGGTTTTGGAGTTGGCTCATGTGTGTTTTTAATCTTTTGCCTGTACTCTTGTGAAGAATGTTGTTGTTCTTTTTTCTTTTTCTTCTGTGCTCAGTACTTTCTTAAGTGTTTCTTGTAGAGGTGGTCTGGTGGCAGCGTAGGTTCTTAGGGATTGGATGTCTGGAAAAGATTTCAATTCTCCCTCACTAATGAAGCTTAGTTTGGCTGAGTAGGTTATTCTTGGTTGAAATTGTTTATCTTTTAGAACTTTGAAGATAGGGCTCCAGGCTCTCCTAGCCTGAAGGGTTTGTGTGGATAAATTTGCTGCTATTCTAATTGGTCTTCCCTGGTAGGTAGTCTGGTCTTTTTCCTCTTGCTGCCTTTAGGATTTTTTCTTTTATAGCTACTTTGTTTAGGCGAATTATTATGTGTCTGGAAGTTGGTCTTCTCATTTGTTGTCTTGCAGGGGTTCTCTGAATCTCTTGTGTTTGGATTTTTTCATCCTTAATGAGATGAGGGAAGTTTTCTTGAATGATTTCATGAAATGTTTGTTCCAGTGTGGCTTCTGTTTCTCTCTCTGCCTCAGGAAGGCCAATTACTCTTAGGTTTGGTCTCTTGAAGTGATCATTCATCTCTTACAGGTTTTGTTCTGTCTTTTTGAGCTTCTTTTCTATGCTTTTGACAGTTTGGGTTAGTTCTGTGTTTTGGTCTTTGAGCTCTAAGATTCTTTCTTCTGCTTGGCTGATTCTGTTTTCCATGCTTATTAGTCTGTTATTCATTTCCATCACAGTATTCTTTACTGCTGTTATTTCTGACATCAGCTCCTTCCTATTTTTCTCTTGTCTCTCCTCAATTTTTTTAATTCTCTCCATTAATGTCTTGATGTCTGGGTTTGTTGCATGTGACCAGTCATTCTGGGGGCTCTTCACTGTGTTCCAGAATCTGTTTTCTCAGTGTCTGATCTCCCAGGGGTCTGTGTGAGATCTATATTCTTGTTTTGTTTTTTCTTCATTTGTGCGGTTTTTTTTCCCCCTCCCTATTTTTTCCTTCCCTCTATGTCACTGTCTTCTTTAATTCTATTATTCAGGGGTAGAGGGATTGGTTTTACTTCTGTTTGTTCAATCTCCTATTCTTTATTTATGTCCTTTTACTTTGTTCAATTCTGGAGTTGCACTGTAGGTTGGGGGCGGTCCTTTTTGCAGTTTTGAGATTTACTTAAGGGGAGGCTGTGATTCAAAATTTATCTGCAGGTCCTGGTATTCGCTGAGAGGTGTGTGGATAATCTGGAACCCACTTCCCACTGCCTTGGAATCTGTCCGTGCAGTGGGGCTGTAGGTTTACTCCCTGAAATAAAATGTGGTTAGCAGAGGGAAGAGAATGGAACAGACAGTGGGTTGAAGAGGGGGGTGGAGAGACAGAGGAGTAAGGGGGGAAACAAACGAGTGGGCCACAAATGAAGAGAGAGACCTATACTGAAACATATAAAAACAATAGACCACAGCTACAGATGAACCAACTTCCATACAAAAAAACAAAACATATAGTGATGCTAACATACAAGCTAACCAACCACCTTATTGGTGTGCTATTCCTCTATACAAAGATATGGTTTACAGAGAGAAGAAAAGGGAAGAAAAGGAAGAGGAAAAAAAAGGAACAATACAGTAGGAATAGAATTAAGTCATTAAACTAACAGAATCAATGAAGCACACTCTGGGATTTTTCGTTTAAGTTCAATGTCCTTTCAGTTCTGATTCTAGCTTTCTTTTCAAGCTGGTAAATTAGTTTGCAGTTAGGGTCAGTTGCCCCTGGTCTGCTGTGAAGGACAGTTCAGATCACCTTCCGTTCACCACTCTGGCCTATGTCTTTTTCAAGCTTGTTTCTCCCGTTTCGGTGTTGTTACCTTGAATCGCCAGCAGGTGATGCTATCTCAGCTG
>NW_007253882.1:615850-638809 GCF_000164805.1 Carlito syrichta | reverse complement strand
GGAGAGGTGGCAGCAATCCCAGCAGATCTTCCCTGAAGGGGCTTCAAGGACTGAAGTCGTCGATTGCCTCCGGCCCGGGTGGTGAAATGTGCTTCCGGAGGCAGCGGCGGTAGCTGCGGTGGTGGCGGTGGTGGCTGCACTGCAGTGGCTGTCCAGTCCACTGTGACACCCCAGTGGTGGTAACAACCAAGCTCCGTATGAAGAACAGGCTGTGATGTTGGGGTCCACAGCCCCCGGGGCAAGAGCCAGAGACCCACTGCAGTTCTCCTTTGCAGAGGGTTTCACAGACCAGGTTGCCCCGTCGCCATCTTGCCGGAAGTCGCTGTCTAGACTCTTAACTTGGGCTCAGGATTTCTGATACCTGGTGTCACCTACCACCAACATTCCTGAAGCATGTATATGAAAACTTGTCGAGATACCCTTCCCCTTATTGCTGAGGCTTCAAATCTCTATTCTGACTCACTAACCTGTTTTTCCCTCTGTTCATTGGGTCCTTATGGTTTCTGATACTTGAACTTTTTTGACAAGTCACTCACTTGGACACAGACACTCCCCAGACCACACCCATACCTGGCCTCTAACTTGATTACCCAATCTTGTTGAACTATTGTGACTTCCAGTGTCTGCAGGACACCGATACCTAACTGGTTACCACTTGTCTCCCAATGTGGCATCTCCACCTGGCTCAGGTCAGGCTTTGCCGTGCCACGAATGCCATGGGGTCATCCTGTCTGTTCTCAGACTCTGATATCTTCCCTTTTCACTTCATCCTCTATTGAAAAGATAATGCTGATGACACTGTCTAGTTCCACCTTCAAAACCTTTTGTTTCGCTAGGATGTTTACAACACGGAATTTTTCTTTTCATCCGTCACCTGAAAAGCTCCCCTCTCCATATGCTGGCTGTTTCTTTGTTAGCCAGTTTTGAAGCAGATCTTTCCTTTATTGTTTCTGGAACTGACCATCTGACCTTAGGGTGAATCAAGGGTATAAGTGATAAACTTAACAGGAGTCAGTTATGATTCTTGTTTGAACCAAGTCTGCTTAAATTAAATTAAATTAATTTTTTTTTTGAGTTGCAATCTCACTCTGTTGCCCAGGCTGGAGTGCATGGCACACTCATGGGCACCCCAGTGTCGACCGGCTGGGCTCGAGTCATCCTTCAACCTCAGCCTTCCAAGTCACTGGAACTACAGGTGTGCACTACCACGCCCAGCTAATTTTTATTTATTTTAATTTTTATTGTAGAGATGAAATCTTGCCAAGTTGCCCAAGCTGTTCTCAAACCTGCGGGCTCAGGCAATTCACTTGCCTCGGGCTCCCAAAGTGCTGGGATTACAGGCTGAGCCACTGAGCCCCGCCTAATATTTTTAAAATGAGATTTGTTCTAAACAAGTTGATCACTGTGCTGATACTCACAATCAGTGAATGAACCAAGAATACGTTACATGTAAATTTGTAGTGAAAAAAACTGACTGGATTTTTCCAAAGGTATTCTGGTTTCTACTGTAGTTCAGGGTAGATACATGCGATCACACAAGGTGCTCTGAATAGACAAATATATGCACAGAAAAATTAGTTGACAAAGAAGTAGAACAACTTCTTCTTCTTCTTCTTCTTCTTCTTCTTCTTCTTCTTCTTCTTCTTCTTCTTCCTCTTCTTTTAGCAAGTTGGAGTTTATTTGAAGATGGGAAAGCTCTCGGCAGTGAGAGAGCACCCGAAAGTGGGTTGCCGCAGAAGTAAAGCTTCTAACCCAGCACACGAATTGAAGCAGACTTCTGTGACTGGTGGACCAGGAACGAACCTTGAAAGAACCCAAAGAAAATGCAATTTAGTCTTCCATACCCCCAGTATTCCTGAAGAATGCTTTGGTTTGGAGTTTAAAAAAGTCAGAGTAAAATAACAGGAAAAATGGACTTTGGAGACCCCTGAGAAATGTACAACTAGTCTGAAATGGATGGAGGGTTTTTATAACTCCTAGCGCATCTAAATAAAATGTATCTTCAGGCCATAAAAACAGAGCATTCCGCTGTATGTCAGCTGCACCTCTATGTAGTTACAACGTGTCCCTTCCACCCATCTCTAGATTTGCTGCACCATAGTAAGAAAGTCTCTTCGCTTTCACAATGATGACTTCTTATGGTGTTTTATTGGATCATTACTGGCAAAGAGGACTAGATAGGAGCATTATTGTGGGTTTATTCATCGTGCGGCCATATATTCTCTTTTCCTGTGGGTCAGTATGGGTCGTATGGCCAGCAGGCATTTAAGGAAATATCACAGGTGAACGTCTCTCTGCCTTCATGTCCTAACCTGTAACATGGAGACACTAGTGTCTAATTGATACAGCATGATGTGTGTAATCCCCGCAGAGGGTTTAGCCTGATGTCTGGTGCATAGGAAGCAATAATGAGTTAATATTAGCAAGGACATTCTGTAGGACAGAGGAACATGGGGATTCTGGTCACTGGGGTTGCTGGTTACCTCCTAATTACAACAGGAGGAGAAAGTGATTTCGAGCCAACGGTCAGGGTTCTAATCCCAGCACCACTACGACCACACCACACTGAATGTACCCGATCTTGTCTAATCCCAGCACCATCACTTGGTAGCTTGGGAGCCTGAAGAATATTCTGAATTAAAAAAAAAAAATAGCAGAGAATTTGTTGACTCTAAATTTTGAAAGCAAGCTTAACAACAACCAACCTTTTTTTTTTTTTTTTTTTTTTACAAATTGCCCAGTGGTACAACTTATGATATCAATATACTTCTGCAGGTCACAATGTATACATATTATTTTTGAGTTGGAGTCTTACTCCGTCACCTGGAGTGCAGTGGCACACTCATGGCCACCTCAGTGTCGACTTGCTGGGCTCGGGCAATCCTTCAACCTCAGTCTTCCAAGTAGCTGGAACTACAGGTGTGAGCTACCACGCCCGGCTAATGTTTTTTATTTATTGTAGAGACGAGGTCTCACCAGGTTTCCCAGGCTGCTCTTGAACCCACGGGTTCAGGCAATTCACTCGCTTTGGACTCCCAAAGTGCTGGAATTAAAAGCTGCGCCACTGAGCCCGGCCTTAATGTATATTTTTAAAAAATGTATTCTTTGACTAAAGTCTATTATTTTCTTCTATACTGGTTTAATTTTTGCCCATTGTCTAGGTCTACGAGGTCTTTTGTGACTTATATAACAAATGCAATCAATTTGTATGCCTTTTAATTAGAATTCCATGTATGTGGTCTATTTATCCAGAAACTTCAAACTTTATCTCTTCTACAGGATAGTTAATATATAAAGTACATGAAGAGATTCATAATCACCATCGAAAACTCATTATTGATAATGCTTGGCAGCAATATGGCAAAGTTATAAACACATCTCTATGCTTCTTTAACTATCTTGTTTTGTGCAGCTGTCTCCAAAAACAGATTCTCCAAATTCAGCAAGGAAAATTACATTGCTAATTAGATTTAGAAAACAGTTTGGAAACTAATGAAAAATAAATCTAGTAAGAGGAAACAATCAGTCCAAAATTATCTATGAGATCTTTATTGCAACCATATAAGGTACATTTTCTATTTAATTGCATAAGGTTTGTAAAACAGTGCTTTAAATAATATGTAAGTACATGCAAAAGTAACTGGTAGGAAAAAGTGTAGACTGCATTTCTTATCTATGTGGAAAGTATTTTTTATGTTCTTGAATATTTTAGATAAATTATCCCTTATTATCACATAACTTTAAGATTTGTTACAGTATTGGGTGGAAAAACTGATTTGAGTCGGTTTGAAATGTGTTGTATCACAGTTTGACAGTAGATGGTGGTAGAATCATGCTCTAACAACATGCTGAGGCCGAGCTGAAATACACATTTTTTTCACTGAAGACAATAGAAGGACTACGATCCAAGAATTATTCTTGAAAGTCATTATTAATTTGAAATGACATCAAGGTTTCATTCTTTTGTCACACTCTGGTTTACAGGGACAAAATTTCCCTCACACCTTTGCTGCTACACTGCTCCCTTAGGGTGGCCTAAAATTCTTTTATGTGTAATGATTTTCTTTTACATGATTGTAGTGCTTCTGCTGGCTCATCAGAGCCAAGTCTTACATAAAAGGTGCTAAGGAAAATCTATTTCCTTGTGATAAGAATGATAATAATCTTTATTCAGCTTTGATATTCACTGTCCCGCTTCAATAGCATTACATGTACGACATGGCAATGATCATGAAGGTTAGAGTCAAAGCAGTTTTCTTGGGGAAGATTGTCTATGTTTACATTTTCTTACAAATGGTTGGAAGTAACTCCCACCAGCTCTTTTGTCAATGCCAAATCCATTTACTGCTACTTTTTATCCTAAAACAAGCAAAACAATCGTAGCAATAATAACAAAAATTGAGTTTACTACTTTTCCCTGCAATGAATGGGCTATTTCTATTGTCCAGCTTAATACCGAGTCAGCCATTAGTCACTAATGGATTGGTGGCTTCAAAAGGTGGATGTAATTGACAGGCACAAATGGGTTTCTAAGCATTTCTCTGAAACTTCTCACTAATGTTCCTTTTACAGGAGCCAATTTCTCTTTGCAATTTTTGTTTTTGATCCAATCAAAAAGGGAAGACTTGCCATCCTAGGATTTGCATTCTGTTTCAATCTTGAGGATTTAGTCTGCCTTCCTAGGATTTTCATAGTTGATTGACAGTGTGAAATAATACGTAGATAAAATAATTATTTGGAAACAACCTCAGGGTGATTATCTCTTATTGTTTTATTTGCTGTTGTGCTTCACTGTCATTCAGAAAATTGAGGGATGGTTATGATATTTGGTTCTGTGTATACATATGTGATTTTATTCAACATGCTTGGGTTTTTTTTCATCTGCTACAAAGACATTTCTTTTTTTTTTTTTTTTTGAGTTGGAGTCTCACTCTGTCGCCCAGACTGGAGTGCAGTGGCCGCTCCCGGCCACCGCAGCCTCGACCTGCTGGGCTCCGGCGATCCTTCCGCCTCAGCCCTCCGAGTAGCCGGAATTACAGGCATGCACTACCACGCCCAGCTGATTTTTTGAATTATTGTAGAGATGAGGTCTCGCTGCCCAGGCGGGTCTCGAACCCGTGGGCACAGGCAATGCACTCACCTCAGCCTCCCAAAGGCGCGGGATTACAGGCTGAGCTACCGAGCCTGGCTGACGTTCTTATATTTAGATAGAAATGGTATAAACAAAGGCAAACATGTTGTAGAGGAAGATTCATAGAGATCCCACATTGCCATTTTGTTTAGAAGCCCAACATCATTCGACTATATCACCCTAGAGATATTGCTATGCTTTTTTATGTACAATTGGTGTTAGAGGCCAAGTAGCCTGTAGCTGGAGCTGAATGCCTCAAACTTAGTAATAATTAGAGCTATTGAGACCAAACTATCTCTAATTTTTATTTCGAATTGGTTTAAGTCAATCAGTTTCAAGGCTTTGAACTCTTTGCTTTCGTGAGAATTCACATAAGACATGGCGTTTTATCCCTGTAGATGTTTCAGGTGCTGTATCATAAGTCCAAGAAAGGTCCTTGTGTGTGGCTTGGAATGGAGAAATGCTCTTAGACCTCTTCATGCTCCATGACTCTGGTGATGCTTTATAAAGGCAAGTGTGTTGTTAAGCAAATTATTTTTTTTAAAGCTTTACACAGGACTGCTGGCTACCTGACAAAACTGACAATTTGCTCTTCAAAGTTTAATCTGTCAGAGACTACCTAATCAGCCCGTCTTTATGTAGGGTATTGATCCACTTTTCTACCCACTCTAGGGACCAAGAAGTTCCCTAGAAACACTGTTCTCCTTGTCCCTTTCTTTAAAAAAAAATATCTGGAGATTCTTGGCGCTGGGCTGCATTCATTGTTTAATTTGAGATTTCAACAAAACAATTCAAAAGATTAGTTGAGAAACACAGAAACCATATATAGAGTATGTATGATGTCCACAAGGTACAAACTTGAAAATGTGATCTAGTTATGTCCAGGTGTTTTTGGTCATTTCTGAGATTTCTCTCGGGCGTTTGAGGTTGAAACTCAGTTCAGTTCAGGATTTTACTGTGCTGCCTTCCTTCCATCTGAATTTACCTTTAAATCACGGGGCTATGGAAAAGTGCCAGGACTGCCTCAGTGTGTCCAGCTGTATCTCACACGTCAGGCAGTTGTCTCCACTCTCCTGCTCCAAGGCACTGTGTGGCCCTGGGATCACGTGTGAGACTACGACTTCCAAAGTTCCAGATTCACAGCGGACCCTTCTATCCTCCTGAATCATCAACCTCATGGAAAGGGCTTCCCTTCTCTCTTTCCCGTGCTCCACCATCACCCACTCGACCTAAAGGAAAACAAGACCCAGGATTTCCCATTTCAGGGGGCCAGTTTCTCCCTTTCACTCCCATGGCTCCCTTCTTCCACCCGGCTTGGAAACTCTCATCTGACCCACAAGGATGATGAAAAGCAAAGCGAACATTCTCCTTCATAGGCATTCTTCTAAATAGCGTAGAACTAGGCTGGCTTTTTAAAACTCAAAAGCTAAGAGTTTGCTCCAGGTCTTCTGTTTATCCCATTGACTCCTCTCTCTGACATTGTCGGCCTTCAAGGGTGAAAGTGTGGATGGGAGTAAGAGGTGGACATTACTTAGCTCAGCTAAGGCTCCCATCCGGTTCTAACACAGGGGAATGAACTCTAGAAGGAAGGGACGCTGGGCCCTTTTAAAATCTTGAGGATGACTCTGTAAAGGATGAGATTAGCTCCTGTTTATGGTGGGAAACTTGAGACTTGGAGAGACAAAGATGGAGTGACAGTACATTACAGACCAGCACGATGGCAGTGCGGATTCATTGTTACCCGTTGATCTTCCCTCCTAAGGATATTAGTGAAAGTTCTAGGCACAAATGGAAAACAGGAAAATAGATTTGCTAATTCTGTGGGTTTTTTAAAATTTTAATTCTTTTTAATTCTGACGGTTTGGTCGCCTCCTGCGATTATTTTTGTTCTCCATCAACTCCTGCAGCTAGGGATAACCTACATCTCATTTTGCTTCACCCTGGTCCATTGAGAATGAGTATTTCCTTGTATCACCATGGATGTTATCTGTCCAGCGTTCTTAGTATGGATCAGGGTTTCTCACCCTTGGTGCTGTTGACATTTTGGATCAACTAATTCTTTGCTGCGGAGAGCTCTCTTAAGTATATTAGCAGCATTCCTGGCCTCTGCCCCCTGCATACCAGTAGTACTTTCTCCAATCAGCCAACCAAACATGTCTTCAGACACTGACAGATGTTCCCACCTCACATTAAGAACTACTGCATAGTGTTTTTTTGTTTGTTTGTTTTTGGGTTTAATCTGTAATTTTACTGCTCTAGTATTATTTCTATTTTACTTGAGAATCCAGTTTTGTAGAACTTCAAGTTTATATCATTTTGGACTCCCTCTTTAAGAAAAAGAATACATACTTATGAAAATAAAACTAGCCATGAAATTTAATAATTATTTTGAAGGGTAAAAAAGAAATTACAATGAATTACAAATTCTGAAAAGCTAGCAAACACGATATATCACAAAACGCAGAAAAGATACTATTTTTTTATTAATTAGTTGCTTATAATACTCCTTTGGCCTACATTTTTAGCTGCCTGTTTTTTAAATAACCTCTTTCTATTATGAGTTTTCACAATATTTTTTATAAAGGGGATAGGTCATTTTGTTTTTCTTCTGCCATGGTTAAATTGACATTTGCTTGTTAGGGCTGATATTTCAGAAAAGTTTATTTCAGCCTCACAACTTGTTGTGCTATGATCCAATATATTACAATGCATAAAATGTGATTTTGCACACAGACATATCTCTGCTTTTTGTATTGCTACAGGCTGATGTCATATAAATTCCATTTCCCCCAAAAAAGATAAAGTATGAGGAGTGCTTATAATAGTAAATGTTACATTATCGAGTTTATTCATGACAGAAGAACATTTCTGCTTTGACTCTTTGACTTGTCAACCATGAGAGAGAAATTCTTTGCTTAGGGTTTTGCAGGTTTGATGCTTGGAAGAATTTTCTGTGGACTGGCTTCTGGATCCACACTTTTCAAACCGTTTTCTTCCACTGTACACATTCTTTCAGTTCTCAGTAGCATAAGACATATTCACAGAGAAATACAACCTCTCCCTTTTCACATTGCTGTCACATTCCTAAATAAGTCAGCAAGGAGATGCAGTAAGCATAGGACCCAACATGCCAGTAGCCACAACAAATTCCCTTATACATGATGGAAATATTCCATTATACAAGACAGAGATGCAATGGGAGGACATTAGAATGGAACGAGACAGACATCTTGATTGGCAGTCATTAAAACTTCTTAATTTTCACAAAATTATGGAAACGGTGGGTTCATATTTTCTCAAGAATGAGAGGTCATACTTTTGTAGCCATAGTCAATGAAGTTTTACTTTTCCCTTTAAAGCTAATAAACCCCTCCCTTCAGATGAAAAGATCGCCTATAGGTTACAATGTACACTAGTTGGGGGCCATGAGTGCACTTAAAGCCCAGACTTCTTCACCACTATGCAATGCATCCATGTAAACAAAAACTATTTGTGCCCCCAAAGTTATTGAAATAAAAAAAAACCCTCTCTCCAAAACATAAAGAGGAAAAAAGTATTTTGTAGCTATCCCCTCCAGATTAAGATGCTCTTGATTTATCTGTTTTAGAATTTTTATAAATGCAATAACACAGTATGTTTAATTTTCTTTCTTTCTTTCTTTCTTTTTGCTCAGTATAATATGTTTCCTTTCATAGCTGAGTAGTATTTCATTGAATCTTAAACCATGATTTGTTTATCTCTTCATTTGTTGCCAGACATTTGGGCTTTCTTTTCTTTTCTTTTAGTTATTGGGTATTTTAAGGAAAATTGCTATGGACATTTATACACAAGTCCTCATGTGACTAAATTTTTCACCTTTCACTCAAGTACCTAATTTGGGTCATATGTCTAGCATATGTTTTAAGTATCGCAAGCGAGTTGCTTAATTTCTCTATGCCTCCGTAAACTATTCTGCAAAATAGAGACATTAGTGTCTAATTTACAGGATATGATGAGCCTACCCCATACAAAGGTTTTAGCAAGATGCCTGGTACGTAGTATGCACTCAACCCATGAAACAATGTGAGTTGTTATTAACTAAGGACATTCTCTAGGACAGATGGAGAGTCCCCGGTCACTGGGATTGTTGGTAGAAGCTGTCAGGGTTCTAATCCCAGCACTGCACAGTGCTTGGTACCTTGGTGTCCTTAGGAAAGCTCTTTTTTTTTAAATTTGTTTTTATAATTTTTATTTTATAGATGTGGGGTACAATTCAGGGTTAGGTATACGGATGGTCATTGTACAGGTAAAGTTTGGGCCTCACCTTGGTCCCCATGTCACCTGGTTTAAGATCAGGTACCCTTATTGATGAAGTGGGCCTCTCTACCCTCTCCTGGCAGTTTCCCACTACAGCAATCCCTTTCTTGTAGTATTATGATAATTGTTCAGGGTCCGCTTATGGGTGAGACCATGTGGTACTCAGTTCTTTGAAGTTTCCTCTTCACAGAACTGGAGTAAACTCCATATTTCATAGGATTTGATCTTATTAGTAGTACCATTATTATCATTATTTCCATATCATGTTTACATTTTAAATAAATTCCTTATATTGGGAAGGTATGTAATTCAAACAGATTTTGTGTAGTCTGATATTCAAACAGAATAGGGTGAACTGCATTTGATCATTGACTTGCATATTAAGGTATTTTATAACTGTAGGGGACTGCCCCCGTCTGTTTCTCCTTGCCTTTGATTTGAAGAATACTTTCCTCTGTAACCTATAATTTTTGTGGTCTCACTCAATCAAGACATTCCCTCGTGGAAATTTTTCTTTTAGTACAACCTGGTTTGTGTTTATGGGAATAAGTTGATGAAGATCTTTTTATCCTTAGCTGCTCTGTGAAATGTATGTAATTTAGGATTTTGTTGTGAGGTTCCTGACAGCTGGGGGAAGACATGGAATTGTAATGGTTCATTCAGACACAAACAGTCAAGAGCTGTGATGCAGCTAGAGTTTTTATAGCCTAATTGCTGTAGAATAGAAAACACCCAAAGCTCCAGTTCTGCCTCACCTGGTAATGACACTACCTGAATATAAGTTGCTATGATATTAGAAGGGGCTGAATTGAAAGGGAAACCTAGAAGTTGCTATGATTTAGAACTGAGGACCTTGCTCATATAAGGTTTCATGAAAAATTATATTTTTTTAGCAAGAATAGAGACATTATGTAAACAGTTTCCAAAAGGCTGCTGGTAATCACAATGTCGGTAAAATATTCTTAATTTTTGCAAGCTAGACTGTCTCTATTTTCATTTTGTTACTGAAGGTGCAGGAAGTAGGTATGGGTCTGATGTTAATAATAGCATACACTCATAACCTGACTATTTACATAATAGAAAGTTGCAAGTATAGTAAGTTCCTAAAGTGTGTTAGCTGTATCTAGACATAAGTAGAGTTCAATGGATATGATTTGAAAACCCTGCTATGAGTTTGACTTTTTTTAGATTCCACATATAAGACAGACCATCCAGTATTTGTCTTTCTATATCTGACTACACCGTTTTATAGTCTCACCAACAGAGCAAAAGTTTCCACTTTCTTCATATCCTCACCAACACTTACCTTTTTTTTAATTAAAAAAAAATAGGTGTGAGGGGGTATCATTAATATTATTAAAGTCTAATGGAGATATTATATAAGGTCTAAAAAATAACAGCCAATATGAAGAGGACAAAAGACAGTCATGACACACCATACTTCTCTGTATTCACATTTGATATGGATAATTTTTCTAAGTGTTTGGTAGAAGATTCTGGTACATGTTAGGAATATTGATGTTATTGTTTTGTAGATCCAACAAATTCCATCCAACTTTTTAGAATTAAAGTTTAGCTTCAGAATAGTTATTTTTCATATTAGATTATATCTCAGCAATATTGCTTATTTTTCATTTTCTTCTTCTTATTCATTTATTAAACAAAGATAATAAATTACTGCCATTGCCATTATGACCAAAGGCATCTTATTACCAGGTCATAAGTTATCCTAGTGCTATGTCTTGACTACAGGAATACTGTGGGTACAATAATTTGGCACTCTTATCCCTTTTGGATTGACATTTGAACTTATGTCCAAAACCATTTCAGGATTATGTTCTTTAAAAATAACAAACTAATAAAATAAACTAAAATAAAATAGCAAACTACAACTGTGCACTGATAATTTCAAATTGAATAATTAATTTCATGTTAATTTTAAATATTTGTTTTGTAGTTTATAATTCATCCCGTACACATTAGTTTTTTTATAGTAGCTATAGTGAAAACATAGTGTATGCACACGGGAACAAAAGGATATTGTCGTTCTAGAAATAGCAGTTGAGAGCTTGGAAAAGAAGGAAGGCTATAACTTGAACAGTGATAGCTCTTTGGGGGCTATTTGAATAATCAAAGGGCAATAGAGCTGTTTCATCTCATAGACAAAGTTATATAAACTCTGTAAGATTCTTACGTATTCATTATAAGCTGATAGATTTACTGGGTACGTTTAAGTGATTTAGTATAGAAACAACCTCACATGAAATCAGAATTTCAGTATTTTCTATTTTCCTTGATTGGCACCATGTTAAAATTTTCATTTGATTCTAACAGATCAAAGACTGATTTGTGGAAATGATATAATGAATGATGTGAAAGAGAAAACTATTCATGTTAATCATATCTGAGTATTTTTCTATGCCTGCATAGTTTTTCTGATTTACCAAACCACACTGCCTTGGACAATCTTGTCATCTCTCTCAGGTTGGTTGAAGTTTAATGCTATTTCAAAATATGTGATGTTTTGATATTTGATAGATTGAATTACTGGGCCCCAATTCTTTAGACATTAAAATGGCTTCATGGCAGGTGATTTTTAGATCTGATTTTTGAGTTTTACTTTGGTTACTGAGGATTTTAGTACATGTGATACGTGCAAAAACCTCAAATAAGCTTTAGTGGTTAGATTTGCCTTCTTGTGCTCTTGCTTTCTGGTTAAAAAAACAAAAAAGAACATGCTTTGTTTAGGCTGGTGTTCAAAGATGATGAAGGACATGGAAAATACTGTACTTCGATTCAACCCAAAGTTTGGAGTCAAGGCCAGCTGAGTTTAACTTAGATTAGCCAAACCCCATTGATTTACATATGCATATGCAAAAAATAAAGTCTTATTGTTTTCTGCCTTGAATTTCTGAGTGGTTTACAAGACCTCATTTTTGTGGCAATAGCTGACGGGTAAAGAGTGAAAGACATTCTGATTGCTTAGTAAGAGGTTTGGTTTCATTTTGCTAATGAAAAAAATGAGACACTAACTGATTAAGTGATTTTCCTGAGGTCACACCAAACCTAAGAAAATAATCTGAGCCTACCTGGATCAACATTACTTTACCTTGAGCCAGGACATTTTAAATCAGACTTCAGACCAATAAACATCTTGGCTGTTTGCTTCAAAAAAAAGTTTTGTGCAAAGTGATTTTTCTAGGCAAATAATTTGGGCAAATAACTACCTAGTCAGAACATCAGTTTGCTCACCTGAGCAAACATCTCATCTACTAAATCAATAATTAATTTATCAAGACTTACTTTTAAACTTTTATTTCTTTAATCCTAAGCTATTAGGACATTCACTTTGCCAATTCCAACAACTCTGTTGAAAGAGCCACCTTAAACCACTTGAGTTGAGCACAACTGTTTAGTCTTCCAAAACTGCACCTTTGAGAGATTACTAATATTGTTACAATAACATTCCCCCTTGCTGAAGTAAGTTTAACGGACTCAGTTTTACTTGATAAACAGTTTTCTGGTGGTCTTGGTATAAGAATTGACAGCAGACATATGAACCCAGAATTTATGTATCAAAAATTGTGTATTTCTTCTTACATGTTTAAACTTCAGTCACCTTCAAAGTACTTTTTTTGATGCAATATATCTATCAAGATACATTTTTCACAGCACAAAACAGATTTCAAACTCATCAATTCTGATGCCTTTTAGTGCTTCCGCCATTTTTTGTTTCACCTCATCCACATTCACAAAATATTTCCTTTTGAGCAGCGGTCCCAACTTTTTGGCATCAGGAACTGGTTTCATGAAAAAAAATTTTCCATGGACCGGGGGTGAGGAATGACCTGGGGATAATTCAACACATATCATTTATTGCACATTTATTTCTATTATTATTACATTGTAATATATATAAAAAATAATTATACAACTCACCACAAAAAAAAAAGAGGTGTGAGCAGAAGTAGTAAATAAAATAATGGGCAGGCCATGCATGCACTAAAATAAGTGTCGGATTTAGACTTAAAGCCTGCCACTAGATGCAGCTGTACAATTGAAGTTTGTCAACTCATTTGCCCCCTACTGATAGGGTTTTGATATGAGTCTGCAAGCAATTGATTTATTATGGTCTCTGTGCAGTCAAACTTCACTACTAATGCTAACCTGTATTTGCAGCTACTACTCAGTTCAACCTTAGATCAGCAGGCGTTAGAGTCTCATAAGGAACGCACAACCTAAGTCCCTCATGTGCACAAGTCACAGTAGGGTTCGCGCTCCTATAAGAATCTAATGCCACTACTGATCTGAGAGAAGATGGAGCTCATGCAGTAATGCTAGTGATGAGGACAGGCTGTAAATACAGACGAAGCTTCCCTTACTGGTCCTCCACTCATCTCCTGCTGTGCAACCTGGTTCCTAACAGGCCATTAACTGGTACCGGTTTGTGACCCAGGAGCTGGGGACCCCTGCCTCTGAGGACTTTTTTCACCTGGGGAAACAAAAACAAGTTGCTCGCATGAGATCAGGTAAATAAGGAAGGTGGGGCACAGGAACCATGATGTTTTTGGTCAAAAGCTGCAGAATACTAGTGTGGTATGGGCAGTTACATTTTTAAATCACACATCATGAAGTGGGCAAATGTGTTGAAAGACTCTCAAAAAAAAAAAATTAACTAAAGCCGAACACAGCCTCTCACCACAACACTCGCTGGTACACTAATGCCAACAGCTTCCTAGAACATTTATTTAGCGGGGGAAACCTGTAATATAAGGGGCTCATCCTCTTAAAAATTAATTCTGGTTTTTTTGAGGGGGTCCCTCTTATACCTTAGAATTATTCTGTTAAGCATTAAAAGACACATACATTACCAAGAATAACCAAAACCTAGATATATATAAGTTTATTGGCTTCCAGTTCTCGTTACTCCATCATGAATATACACATTGATCCATGAATCAGTCTGTCATCTATAAAGGAAAAAGGTTGGCAAAATCATCCTTAAAGTTCCAGATCTAAAATTCTATGATTCTAAGATTCCAAGGTTTTCAATCCCATGTGTAAAATATTTACTGGAACAGGATGTTTGTTTGTTTTGACCTCTCTTAATAGGAAGTTCACAAATTGTAACAATTTAAGTAAAATCATTTAATTGTTTCTTAATTTTTTTTTTTTTTGAGTTGGAGTCTCACTCTGTCGCCCAGACTGGAGTGCAGTGGCCGCCCACCGCAGCCTCGACTTGCTGGGCTCTGGTGATCCTTCCACCTCAGTCTTCCAAGTAGCCGGAATTACGGGCATGTGCTACCACGCCCGGCTGATTTTTTGATTTATTGTAGAGATGAGGTCTCGCTGCCCAGGTGGGTCTCGAACCCTCGGGCTCAGGCAATCCACTCACCTCAGCCTCCCAAAGGCGCGAGATTACAGGCTGAGCCACCGAACCCAGCTTATGTTTCTTAATTTTTAAAATCTATGATCCATGTGTTTAGAAACACTGGTACAATTTTATTCTTTAAAGTTTTTTTTGTTATACAAATTGGTTTACATTAAAAGTCTGAACCTAAATATGTTATTTTTCTGATGCTAATTGTATTCTTCTCAAATATTAACATTTTACTCATTTACAATTCACAGATAAGCAATATTACCCACCCTGAATAGAAGTTCTATGTACAAAGAAATACCACCCAGGTTAATGGCACTATGTTTCATTTTTGTCTTCTCTCAGAAGATATTTATTATTATTTTGTACACAATCCTAACTTGTCTTATACAGATTGGAAACAACAAAATAAACTCTTAGGTGATGATATATGCAGGCACACTGATAAATGTAGAAGAAAGAGTAGTTTTCAATGGAGGAAGCCACATCATTATGGGAAGCAGCTACATGATCAAAAAGTACAAAGTCTAGAGATGTTTAAAATGGGCCAGTCTTATATACCTCTGATTTAAGAATAGTGAAATAACAGATGTTCATTATGATGATCCATCATCTGGATACAGACTTAGAGTCTCAGCAGAATTCTTTATTTAAGGATTCAGAGAAATGTATAACACATTTTAGAAACATTCACATACCAAAGTTTTGCTTTTTTAACTTTTTGAAATAAAACATCATAAGCTTGCAAAATCTGACTGTGCAAAATAATAAGTTATTCAAAGAGTTCTAGACAGTTAGGGTTTTATAATACTTAGCCTTTTGAAATTTCTGTAATGTTTTCCTGGTTTGCTTTCTTAGCTTTATACCCACATTTTTGGATTCAAGAACTTATTTATAGATATATCTTTCTTTACTGTTTTATAAACAGTTAATATTTTCATATTGGAAAGAATTAAATTTTGTCTTTTATTTTTATTTCCACTTTTAACTTTTCCTTTCAAAACTCATTATTTCAAATATATCAGGAGGATCTTATGCATGATTCACTGAGCAAAGGTCAATGCTAAATAGGAAAATGTTACACTTTTGATTTACTCTCTTTTTGGTGTGGAAGTAAATTTAATTGAGAGAGATTTTTTTTCTTCTGAGTCAAAAACTTTCATTTATTATAAATTAGATATAGATTAATTACACCTTATGCTCTTGTTATAATTATTCCATAGCCTTGGTAGAATATAGTCTGGTCTCTTTGGAAGGAGGTCACATTAGAATGTCACTCTGAAGTCAGATGTTGCCCCCTTACAATGTTTTTGGCAGCTTAAATACAATATCTTTCATATGTGAGTTTACTAGGGTGTTTAAACTTAAAAGATTTCAATAGTAAGAGCTCAAATGTTGTGTTGCTTCACTTAGCACCATGAAGGTGAATGTAAAAATAGATGAAAAGAAGAGGTAAAGAAAAAAACTGTACTTTCAAACAGATGATAGATAAAATGGATGAAGAAAGAAAAAAGCTATATTTGAAATTTGCAAATGTAAATTTCCTAGCACAAAAATAAAGCCGAACTCAGTGGCTCAGCCTGTAATCCTGTGCCTTGGGAGGCTGAGGTGAGTGGATTGCCTGAGCCCGCGGGTTCAAGACCTGCCTGGGCAAGTTGGTGAGACCTCATCTCTACAATAAATCAAAAAATTAGCCCGGTGTGGAAGCGCGCGCCTGTAGTTCCAGCTACTTGGAAGACTGAGGCAGAAGGATCGCCGGACCCCAGCAGGTCGAGGCTGCGGTGGCCGGAAGCGGCCACTGCACTCCAGTCTGGGCGACAGAGACTCCAACTCAAAAAAAAAAAAAAAAAAAAAAAATGGCTGTGTCAAAAGAAAATTTCATCAGCCAGAAAATGTGTTGATCTGTTTCTGACATAACACTGATTTATTTCTTGACTGTTTTATTTCAATTAACAATGGTTTGGACAATTGATTTATTTTTTGAGTTCACTATGAATAATAGCAGTGATACCTTATAATGATCATTACAGTAGCTCTGTAGGGTATATTGTTGAATTAGTTTGAGAGCAAACATATTTTAAAATAGATGAAACAACATATAACCTCTATAAAACCAACCACTAATTCTCATTTTTGAGTGGTGTCATACTCTTATTTTTTCCCATATTTAAGTACAAGGTCATTTTCATACCAAATATTATTTGTGCTTACACATTTATTTAGATATTAAATTAAAATTAAGTAGAAATAATACTGTTTTTAAAATTTGACTATCAGAAAGATAAGTGGATGCTTCCTGTGATCTCAGAAATTCAAAACTATAAGTTGATTAACTGCAAATTATGATTCACACTTCTAGATTAATGATTAGATAATCAAATGTTTTCAAATATTTTGGAGTGTGATGAAATCTAGGTTTAACTCAGTGTGTACGCTAATTTACTGTCAATTTCAATGAATTTGGATATGTTTGTTTGAGAAGTGTGAGACTGTCAGTCACTCCACTGGATGACCTTCTGTTGTTAGACCATTTTCTTGCTAAGATGTCAGTTCTACTGGGGGGAATTTTTATTATGTATTTATTTATTATTTTATGTAGGGACAAGGTCTTGCTATATTGACTAGGCTGGTCTTGGAACTCACGGGCTCAAGCAATCTTCCAGCCTAGGCCTTGCCTGGGATTACAGATGTGAGCCACCCCGCCTGGCTGTCTTCCATTCAAAAACAGATATGAATAGAAATAAAGTAATGATTTCAGTACACATTATTTTACTGATGGCTGGAACACACTAAGAATCACTGCTCTAAGGTTTCCTATTTTTGCTTGCTCAGTTTCCCCTAAAGCTCAGAGAATCTCCAGGGAAATGGAAACCCAAGGAGGAGACATCTGGCAGTACTCTGAAAGAAACTGTGCTCAGTTTTATCATTATCCTGTAACTGAAATTTGGCAGATCTGCTACACCCTAGGAGAAATCTGGTCTGGCCAGGCTCGGTGTAATCCCGCGCTTTTGGAGGCCGAAGTGAGTGAATTGCCTGAGCCCGCAGTTTTGAGACCCGCCTGGACAACTTGGTGAGACCTTATATCTACAATAAATCAAAAAAAATTAGCCGGGCGTGGTAGCATGCGCCTGTAGTTCTGGCTACTCGGAAGGCTGAGGCAGAAGGATCGCTGGAGCCCAGCAGGTCCAGGCAGCAGTGGCCAGAAGCGGCCACTGCACTCCAGTCTGGGTGACAGAGTGAGACTCCAACTCAAAAAAAAGAAAGAAATCTGGTCTAAGATTAGTCTATAAAAATAATTAGTGATATATGAGATTTATTGCACTCTTACAGCCATCCAGAATCTTTGCTACCACTCCATAGAAATTACTCTGTAATCCTATTTTATGTCTGAGTAATTGAGGCCCACAAGGGTTAAGTAATTTTCCCAATAACTCTCTGGTTTCTCCAGAGCTTGCATTATTGACAAGTGCGTTGTACTGAATGTAGTCACTAATATTATCTTCCTGCCCTGGGGTTTTTCCTCAATCTCTTTTTTTTTTTTTTGAGTTGGAGTCTCACTCTATCACCCAGACTGGAGTGCAGTGGCCGCTCCTGGCCGCCACAGCCTCCACCTGGGCTCCGGGAATCCTTCCGACTCAGCCTTCCGAGTAGCCGGAATTACAGGCGCGCGCTATCACGCCCAGCTAATTTTTTGATTTTATTGTAGAGATGAGGTCTCGCCTGCCCCAGGCGGGTCTCGAACCCGCGGGCTCAGGCATTCCACTCACCTCAGCCTCCCAAAGGTACGGGATTACAGGCTGAGCCACCAAGCCCGGCTTCAATCTCTTATATATATAATATACGATGACTCCACCAGGCATCCCATGCCAGTTCAGAAACTTGTTTCAGGAATTTCACCTGCTTCTGTCACACTTCACCTGCCAATTGATGATATTGAGCTTATGGTTTCATTAACAGGCACGTGTGCCTATGATACTTTTATTTAAAAATCTGTAGGAGTAATAGGTAAAGCCTTACATATTTATATGTAGGTGTTATTTTAACCTTAAGGGTTATGTCATGTTACTTAATGCACGTGCAAATCCCACCTGGGTAAAATCCATTCAAATACTCCCAACCCATTCATGTGGATGACTTCAGTAGCAAAGGCAGGGCTGATCTCCTGCTATTTAGGGTGTGATACAAGACTGGTTAAGTGTGTTCTGATTGAGTATTTTGTTTGTTTGTTTTTGAGACTGCTCATTGCTATTTCTTTTTGGATACTCCTCAGAACACTGTAAATAATAACCATTTTGGAGATGGAATTAATGTCATTGTCTTATTTTGCTAGGCAATATCATCTGACTCCTTCTGGGTGGTAATTAAAGTAACAGGAGCATAGTTATTTATTGGGAAAAGCTTTTGCGATCACAAGGTAAAAAAATGGGCTGAATTCCCTGGAGATCAAAGTTTGTTAAGCAGACATCCTGCACATAATGGATTGGCCAGAGACAACTCAAGTATCGGTTAATCACTTGAAGAAAGCGCTGTACCAAACTTCTCTTTACAAGCATTGTTTTCGCATCCTTTACACCCAAGTCATCCTGAGGACAACCACTGGAAACAAGTTGGAAAAATGTGGCAGGGCATTAGTTCTCAAACTACAGTGTCCATCAGAGTCACCTGGAAAGCTTGTAAAACCACAGATTACAGAGTTCCACATTAGATATTCTGATCCAGTAAGTTTGTGTTGGGCCCTAGAATTTATATTTCTAACAATTTCCCAGGTCATGTCACTGTCATTAGTCTAAGCACTATACTGAGAGAACCTTAGAGAGATGCTTGAGAGAAGGATGATTATTTTGTTTTGTGTCTTGAAATGATATAATCAGTATTACAATTTTAAATAGAAACTAAACTATGATACTATACATTAAATATTTTTTTCAAAATGTATTCTATATAGCTGTATGCCATCATATATTATAGAATCCACTTTTCCTTTTAAAAAATTGATTATTTTTTGTAGACACGAAGTTTTGCTGTGTTTCCTGGGCTGTTCTTGAACTCTTGTCCTCAAGGGATCCTTCCACCTCGTTCTCCCAAAGTGCTCTTATTACAAACATGGGTTACCAGCCATGGCCTTCCTCTTTTAATTCTTGGAATTTCCCCCCCTATCCTTGTTAGTCTGAATTTTACTCTTTTTTTTTTTTTAATTATAAAGATGTGGGGTACAATTCAGGGTTAGATATACAAACGTTGATTATGCAGGTACCCTTGTTGATGAGGTATGCCCCTCCCTCCCCTAGCAGTTTTCCTCAAGTGCCAATTCCAACCCCCTCCCCTGACAGTTTCTCACTACTGCCAATCCCTTTCTTATAGTATTATAATTGTTCAAGGTCCACTTATGAGTGAGAACATATGGTACTCTGTTCTTTGTTTCTGTGATAGATCATTATGATTGACTCCAAATCCGTCCACGTTGCTGTGAAGTCCATATGTTTGTCTTTCTTTATGGCTGCATAAATTCTGTATATGTACCACATTTTCTTTATCCAGTCCATCTTTGATGGGCAACATGATTGGTTCCATGTTTTTGTGATTGTGAATAGAGCTGCAACAAACATATGTGTGCAGGTATTTTTTTTTGTAGAATGATTTGAGTTCCTCTGGGTATATTCCCAATAGGGGACTTGCTGGGTCATATGGAAAGTCAATTTCTAGTTCTTTC
Source organism: Carlito syrichta (assembly GCF_000164805.1). NCBI lineage: Eukaryota > Metazoa > Chordata > Mammalia > Primates > Tarsiidae > Carlito > Carlito syrichta. Next base: position 618,292 of record NW_007253882.1, on the reverse strand, counting down.
AGAAATTGCCACACTGTCTTCCAGAGAGGTTGCACTAGTTTGCATTCCCACCAGCAGTGTAGAACCGTTCCTTTTTCTCCACATCTTGACCAGCATCTGTTGTTGTTTGTTTTATTAATGATGGTCACTCTTACTGGGATTAGGTGGTATCTCAATGTGATTTTGATTTGCATTTCTCTGATGATGAGTGAGGCTGAGCACTTTTTCATGTGTCTGTTGGCTGCCCGTATATCTTCTTTTGAGAAGTGTCTATTCATGTCTTTTGCCCACTTTTTCATGGGGCTGTTTTTTTTCTTCTTTTCAGCACATTTGAGTTCCTTATAGATCCTAGATGTTAGCCCTTTGTCAGATATACAGTTGGCAAATTTTTTTCCCATTCTGTGGGCTGTCTCCCTGCTCTCTTGATGATTTCTTTGGCTTTGCAGAAGCTCATTAGTTTGATGAGGTCCCACTTGTCTATCTTATTTCTTAAGCCTTTAGGATTCTGAATGGGAATTGGTTGCCAGTTCCAATTTCCATAGGGGTGTTTCCTGCATTTTCTAATAGTTTGAGGTTTTACACTTAGGTCTTTGATCCATTTAGACTAATTTTTGTGTATGGTGATAGGTAGGGATCCTGTTTCAATCTTCTGCATGTGGTCAGCCAGTTTTTCCAGCACCATTTACTGAATAGGTTCTCCTTTCCCCAGTGATTGTTGTTGGAGGCTTTGTAAAAGACGAGTTGGTTGAGGAATTGAGGCTTTGCTTCTGTAATCTCTATCCTGTTCCATTTGGTCTATGTGCCTGTTCTTATACCAATACCAGGCTGTTTTGATTACTGTAGCCTTGTAGTAAAGTTTGAAGTCTGGAAGTGTGAAACCTCCTGCTTTGTTGCTTTTGCTAAGGATTATTTTGACTATTTGTGGTCATTTATGTTTCCATATGAATTTCTGTATTGTCATTTCCAGGTCTGAGAAGAACGATGTTGGTAACTTAACGGGTATTGGTTGAATTTGTCGATTGCCTTTGGTAGGATGGACATTTTAACAATGTTGATTCTTCCTATTCATGAGCATGAAATATTTTTCCATTTGTTTGTGTGTTCTTGCATTTTTTTGAGCAGTGTCTTGTAGTTCTCATTGTAAAGGTCTTTCACTTCTCTGGTTAGGAAGATGCCAAGGTATTTCATTTTTTTCTGTGGCTACTGTAAATGGGATTGTGCTTTTAATTTGGGTCTCTGCCTGATTGTTGTTGGTGTATAGGAATGCAACTGTCTTTTGCGCATTTATTTTGTACCCTGAGACTTTGCCAAAGTCCTGTATCAGTGCAAGCAGATTTTTGACAGAATCTCTTGGATTTTCAAGGTATAGGATCATATCATCAGCAAAGAGGGATAACTTGACTTCCTCTTTTCCTATTTGGATACCCCTTATTTCCTTCTCTTGTCTAATTGCCTGAGTTATGACTTCCAATGCACAATGTTGAACAAGAGGGGTGAGAGTGGGCAGGCTTGTCTTGTTCCAGTTTTCAGGGGAAATGTTTCCAGTTTCTGTCCATTTAACAGAGTGGATTGGCTAAGCCCATGGGTTTGTGACCTGCCTGGGCGACTTGGCGAGAACTCATTTCTATAATAAATCAAAAATTAGCCGGGCGTGGTAGTGTGCGCCTGTAGTTCCAGCTACTTGGAAGGCTGAGGCGGGAGGATTCACCGGAGCCCAGCAGGTCAAGTCTGTAGTGGCCGGGAGCAGCCACTGCACTCCAGTCTGGGCGACAGAGTGAGACTCCAACTCAAAAAAAAAAAAAAAAAATGTAAGCTGTGGGTTTATCGTAGATGGGACTTACTATTTTAAGGCATGTTTCTTCTATACCTAGGTGCTTGAGGGTTTTTATCAAAAAGGTTCTGGATTTTATCAAAAGCTTTTTTCTGCATCTAATGAGATAATCATGTGGTTCTTTTTAAATATCTGTTGATGTATTTAATTGTTTATAGTCTTGTGAATGTTGAACCAGTCCTGCATCCTGGGGATGAAATCTACTTGGACATGGTGAATGATTTTTGAGATGTATTTCTGGATGTGATTTGCTAGAATCTTTTTTTTTTTAATCAGTATTGTTTATTATGATATTGTGGGGTACAGTTAAGGGTTAAGTATACAAATATGCTTTGTTCAGGCACCCTTGTTGATAAGAGGTGTCTGTCTCCCCATCCCCAGACAGATATTTACTACCATTAATACCATCTCCCTTCCCCTCCCCCCCATAGTGTCCCACCACTGTCAGTCATTTTCTTATAATATTATGTTGGATGTTCAAGGTCCACTATATGAGTGAGAACATGTGATACTCAGATCTTTGTTTCTGTGAGAGATCACTCAGTATTATAGACTCTAGTTCCATCCAAGTTGTTGTGAAATTCATGATTTTGTTCTTTTTTATGGCTGTGTAGTATTCCATCGTGTATATG
>NW_007253882.1:583325-614578 GCF_000164805.1 Carlito syrichta | reverse complement strand
GTAGTTTTTCATTGTAAAGGTCTTTCCATGTTTCTGGTTAGGAAGATGCCAAGGTATTTCATTTTTTTTGTGGTTATTGTGAATGGAATTGTGCTTTTTATTTGGGTTTCTGTTTGTTTATAATTGGTGTAAAGAAATGCGATTGTCTTTTGCACATTTATTTTATATCCTGAGACTTTATCAAAGTCCTTTATCAGTGTAGGGAGGTTTTTGACAGATTCTCTTGGGTTTTTAGGGTACACGATCATGTCATCTGCAAAGAGAGATAGATTGACTTCCTATTTTCCTGTTTGAATACCCCTGATTGCCTTCTATTCTCTGATTGCTCTAGCCAGAACTTCCAATACTATATTGAACAGGAGGGGTGAGAGTGGGCATCCTTGTCTTGTTCCAGTTTTCAGGGGAAATGGTTCCAGTTTTTGTCCGCTTAGGAGTATGCTGGCTGTGGGTTTCTTGTAGATGGCTTTTACTATTTTGAGGTATGTTCCCCGTAAGCCTAGCTGTTCGAGGGTTTTTATCAAGAAGCAGTGCTGTATTTTATCAAAAGCTTTTTCTGCATCTAATGATATAATCATGTGGTTTTTGTTTTAACATCTGTTGATGTATTTAATTTCATTTATAGTTTTACGAATGTCGAACCTGCCTTGCATCCCAGGAATGAAGCCCACTTGGTCATGATGGATGATTTTTGAGATGTGTTTTTGAATCTGGTTCGCTAGGATCTTGTTGAGAATTTTAGCATCAATGTTCATCCAAGGTATCGGCCTGTAGTTCTCTTTCTTTGTTGGGTCTTTACCTGACTTGGGTATCAATGTGATGTTAGCTTCGTAGAATGATTTGGGGAGAGTTCCATCTTTCTCAGTTTCCTGGAATACCTTCAGTAGAATTGGTATAAACTCCTCCTTAAATATCTTGTAGAATTCTGCTGGAAAGTCATCTGGTCCAGGGCTTTTTTTTAAAAGTAGTTTTCTTATTATGTAGTCAATTTCCTTCATTGTTATTGGTCTATTTAGAGTCTCAATTTCTTCTTGTTTCAACCTAGGCAGGTTGTGTGATGACAGAAAGTCCCCATTTCTGAAAGGTTTTCAAGTTTGTTTCCATACAAGTGTACATAGTAGTCTCTGATGATGTTTTGTATTTCTTCAGGATCAGATGTGACTTCATCTTTTGTGTTTCTGATTGTGTGTATTTGGGCTTTTTCTCTCGTTTTCTTGGTCAGTCTAGCTAGGGGATCATCTATCTTGTTTATCCTTTCAAAGAAACAGCTTTTCGTCTCATTGATTTTTTGTATTATCTTTTTGTCTTCTATGTCCTGGATTTGGGCTTTTATTTTCATGATCTCGATTTTTCTGCTGAAATTAGGGTTTTTGTGGTCTTGCTTTTCCAGCTTTTTTAGGTGGCTTCTCAGGCTGTTAATTTGTGATCCTTCCATTTTCTTCATGTGCATTTGTAGGGATATAAATTCCCATCTTACTACAACTTTCATAGCATCTCAGAGATTTTGGTAAGATGTTTCTTCATATTCATTTGTTTCCAGGTATCTTTTAATCACTGTTTTGATTTCATCAACAACCCAGGAGTTGTTTAGCATCATGCTGTTTAGTGTCCATGTCTTTGTGGGTTTTGGGGGGACCTTGTTGGTGTTAATGATGATTTTTATTCCACTGTGGTCCGAGAAGGTGCATGGTAAAATTTTCGTCCTTTTAAATTTGCTTATGCTTGATTTATGGCCAAGTATGTGGTCGATCTTAGAGTACATTCCATGCAATGATGAGTAGAATGTTTATTCTGTAGTCTTTGGATGGAGGGTTCTGTAGGTATCAATTAAGTCCATTTGATCAAGAGTCACATTGAGGTTTTAGATCTCATTGCTGATTTTTTGTCCTGATGATCTGTCTAGGGATGTGAGTGGGGCATTAAAGTCCCAGCTATGATGGTATTGGAGTCGATATCTTTTTTTTGGTTTATCTAGGAGCTGCTTTACGAAAGTTGGTGCTCCTATGTTTGGTGCATATATGTTTAGGATGGATATTTCTTGTTGATGGATTGAGGCTTTTATCATTATGTAGTGGCCTTCTGTATCTTTTTAAATTTTTGATAGCTTAAAGGGTATTTTGTCTGAGATTAAGATTGTGAGTCCACCTTTCTTTTGTGTTCCATTCACCTGAAAATTGTTTCCCATCCTCTTACTTTGAGTCTGTGAGTGTCCTTTCTAGTGAGGTGAGTCTCTTGAAGTAAATAGATTGTTGCCTGGTAATATTTTATCCATTTTACCATTCTATGTCATTTCAGTTGTGCATTTAGTCCATTCACATTCAAACTAATTATTGAAATGTGAGAGTTGATCCCTATCATAAAGTTCTTACAGAGTTGTTGTTCTTCCTGTTTGTGTGTTGTTTTTTTTTCTTTGGTTTTAGAGTTGGATTATGTGTGTTTTTAATCTTTTGCCTGTACTCTTGTGAAGAACGTTGTTGGTCTTTTTTCCTTTTCTTCTGTGTTCAATACATTCTTAAGTGTTTCTTGTAGAGGTGGTCTTGTAGCAGCATAGGTTCTTAGGGATTGGATATCTCGGAAAGATTTCAATGCTCCCTCACTGATGAAGCTTAGTTTGGCTGGGTAGATTATTCTCAGATGAAATTGTTTATCTTTTAGAACTTTGAAGATAGGGCTCCAAGTTCTCTTAGCCTGGAGGGTTTCTGTAGATAAATCTGCTTCTATTCTAATTGGTCTTCCCTGGTACGTAGTCTGACCTTTTTCTCTTGCAGCCTTTAGGATTTTTGTTTTATACCTACTTTGTTTAGGCAAATTATTATATGTCTGGGAGTTGGTTTTCTTATTTGTTGTCTTGCAGGTGTTCTCTGAATCTCTTGTGTTTGAATTTTTTCATCCTTGATGAGATGAGGGAAGTTTTCTTGAATGATTTCATGAAATGTTTGTTCCAGTGTGGCTTCTGTTTCTCTCTCTGCCTCAGGAAGGCCAATTACTCTTAGGTTCAGTCTCCTGAAGTGATCATTCATCTATTGAAGGTTTTGTTCTGTCTTTTTGAGCTTCTTTTCTATGCTTTTGACAGTTTGGGTTAGTTCTGTGTTTTGGTCTTTGAGTTCTGAGATTGTTTCTTCTGCTTGGCTAGTTCTGCTTTCCATGCTTATAAGTTTGTTATTTATTTCCATCACAATATTCCTTTTTTTTGAGTTGGAGTCTCACTTGGTCACCCAGACTGGAGTGCAGTGGCTGCTCCCGGCCACTGCAGCCTCGCCTGCTGGGCTCCAGTGATCCTTCCGCCTCAGCCTTCCGAGTAGCCGGAATTACAGGCACGTGCTACCACGCCCGGCTGATTTTTTGATTTATTGTAGAGATGAGGTCTCGCTGCCCAGGCAGGTCTCGAACCCACAGGTTCAGGCAATCCGCTCACCTCAGCCTCCCAAAGACATGGGATTACAGGCTGAGCCACCGAGCCCGGCTCAACATAGTATTCTTTACTGCTGTTATTTCTGACATCAGCTCCTTCCTATTTTCCTCTTGTCTCTTCTCAGTTGTTTTTTTTAAGTTGGAGTCTCACTCTGTTGCCCAGACTGGAGTGCAGTGGCCGCTCCTGGCCACCGCAGCCTCGACCTGCTGGGCTCTGGCAATCCTTCCACCTCAGCCTTCCAAGTAGCTGGAACTACAGGTGCACGCTACCACACCCAGTTAATTTTTTGATTTATTGTAGAGATGAGGTCTCTCCTGCCCAGGCGGGTCTCAAACCTGCGGGGTCAGGCAATCCACTCACCTCAGCTTCCCAAAGGAATGGGATTAATTATCTCTATTAATGTCTTGATGTCTGGGTTTGTTGCATGTGACCAGTTATTCTGGGGGCTCTTCATTTTGTGTTCTGGAATCTGTTTTCTCAGTGTCTGATCTCCCAGGGGTCTGTGTGAGACCTATATTTTTCTTTTGGTTTTTCTTCATTTGTGCAGTTTTTTCCCCTCCCTATTTTTTTCTTTCCCTCTGCGTCACCATTTTAATTCTGTTTTCAGGGGTAGAGGGATTGCTTTTACTTCTGTTTGTTCAATCTCCTATTCTTTATCTATGCCCTCTTACTTTGTTCAATTCTGGAGTTGCACTGTAGGTTGGGGGTGGTCCTTTTTGCTGTTTTGAGATTTACTTAAGGGGGGAGCTGTGGTTCAAAATCTATCTGCAGGTCCTGGTATTTGCCAACAGGTGTATGGATAATCTGAAACCCACTTCCCACTGCTTTGGAATCTGTCCATGCATTGGGGCTGTTGGTTTTCTCCCTGAAATAAAATGTGGTTAGCAGAGGGAAGAGAGTGGAGCAGACAGTGGGGGGAAGAGGTTGTGGAGAGAGAGAGGAATAAGGGGGGAAACAGACGAGTGTACCAACAAATGGAGAGAGAGACCTAAACTGAAACAGATAAAAACAATTATCCATGGCTACAGACTAACCAACTCCCATACAAAAAAAATAAAATAAAACATACAATGATGCTAACATACAAGCTAACCAACCACCTTATTGATGTGCAGTTCCTCTATACAAAGATATGGTTTACAGCGAGGAGAAATGAGAAGAAAAGGAAGAGAAAAAGAAAAAAAAAAAAGGAACAAAACAGTAGGAATAGAATTAAGTCATTAAACAAACAGAACCAATCGAGCACACTCTGAGACTTTTTGCTAGAAGTCCAATGTTCTTTCAGCTCTGATTTCTAGCTTTCTTTTCAAGGTGGTAAATAATTCGCAATTAGGGTCAGTTACCCCTGGCCTGCTGTTAAGGATAGTTCAGATCAGATCACCCTCAGTTTACCATTCAAATCTGGCCTGTGTCTGTTTTTCAAGCTTGTTTCTCCCATTTCGGTGTTGTTACTTGAATTGCCAGCACATGGTGCTATCTCAGCTGCTCGCCCCAGAAGGGGTGGAGTCGGACAGGTGTGGGGCAGAGGCCAGAGATGGGAGCCTGCCTCAGGGCACACAGGAGGAGCCCCACGGCCGGCAGGACGTCACAGTGGCAGCAGAGGTGGCAGCGATCCCTCCAGCAGATCTTGTCTGCAGGGGCTTCAAGGACTGAAGTCGTGGATCACCTCAGGCACGTGTGGCGCGATGCACTATGGCCACCACAGAGGCCGCAGCGGTGCGGCGGCTGCTGTGTCTGTGACTGCAGTGGTTGTCCAGACTGCTCCAATGCCCCAGCAGTGGTGACAGCCGAGTTCTGTGTGAAGAGCAGGCTGCCGATGTTGGGATCCACAGCCCCCAGGGAGAGTTCATGAGACCCTCTGCGTTCTCCTTTGCAGAGGGTTTCATAGACCAGGCTGCCCCGTCGCCATCTTGCTGGAAGTCTAATAATCTTACTGTATGAGAAGCAATGCTCCTCAAACCTTCTGCGTTCTGACCTTGCTAGAATCTTATTGAGGATTTTTGCATCTATGTTCATTGGGGATATTGGCCTGTGGTTCTTTTTTATGTTGGATCTTTACCTGGTTTGGGTGTCAGTGTGATGTTAGCGTCATAAAATGATTTGTGGAGAATTCCATCTTTCTCAATTGCCTGGAGTACTTTCAGTGTGATTGGTGTCAGCTCCTCATACATTTTGCTGCAGTCCTCCTCTCCCAGTGTTGTATGGTCAGGGAGATCTCTTCCTGTGGGGAGGTATGTGATTGTATCTTCCCCAGGTATGTACTCTCACTGGGGGTGCGCTAGTCAGGCCTATCCTGGAATGGAGTTCTCCTGTTGCGACTGATGTCCTGGCTCTGCTGGGGTTTGTCCTTCTCGGTCATGGTTCAGCTGTGTAGGTATGACATTCACAGGATTGCTGGGGATGAGGTGATTTGGGTAAGCCCCAGACTCAGCACTGATCTCTTTGGAGTTCTCATCCTTTTCTGGCCACACCCTTTGTCCCAAGGCTGGATCAGCCTAGGGATTGGCACCTGGAACTCAGCACACATCAGGTCCCTCTGAAGTATACTCTCAGGATACTCTCTCTGGACCACAGTCAATCCCTGAGTAATTAATGTGCCAATCACAGAGATCAAGTGTGTTGCTCTGTGGTGAGTAAGTTGGAGCACTTTCCTGCCCCACCTTCAAGATGGTGGTAGGGTGCCTCTCCTTTCCTCTTCCATGCTAACTTGCCTCTGCACTTTCTCCACAGCCCCTGCCAGAGCCCTGCCAGGTGCTAAAGTAGTGAGGCAAAGCTAGGAGCCAGCAGTCTCTCTCCTGCTTCAATGATGAGGGAGAGCCTGGGGCAATAGTTTTTTCCCCATTGCTTTTTCAAAGGAAAACTTTTGTCCGTTTTTCTTTTAAAAGACGTTTGTCTTCTGTGACCTGGGAAGAGCCAGAGATGAAGAGCCAGAGATGAAGCACCAGCTGTTGCACCAGCAGACTGGCCACCCTCTCACGAGTCCCACTTAGACAGTCTTTCCCAGCATTTTCTTCCCAGGGAGGGTTTGTTGAGTTAAAAAAAAAAGAAAAAGAAAATGGCGTTGGGCTTCTGTGTCCCAGGAATTGCTAGGGTCTAAGTCCAGATGCTGTGGCACCAGCCGCTGCACCAGGAGAGCCCTGACTGCTAACTCCCTAACTCTCAGTCAGCCACTCACACGCCCACTTGCTCACCAGCACATACACAAAATTTTCCATACACTCACTTACTCACACAGGGACTCACGTAGTCCGACTGGCTCAGCTGTCATCTTCCCAACTCCTCCCTCTTAATTTTGTTCATAACCCCAGCTGTGCCCCGTGTCCTATCTGCATTGTTTTGATAATATTTTTCTGATTTTATGACTATTATATATTGCTGAAACAGAAATTCTATTTTGAATAATTGTCCTTATTAGGATGATCTATCAGATTGTAGGTTTCCTGACATGAGGAATTATGTGCTGTTCATCTTTGAATCTCCACCTCCCTCCTATCACCAATGTGTAGCACTGTGCATTGTACATAGAATACATTAATTATATGTATTGGATTGAATATTATTTCATTTTTGACTCTGTCTCTTTTATTTTGAAGACCAAAAATTCACACATAAAGTTTAAATCTTCTGAAATATAAATATAAGGAAGGCAAGAGAGGAAGATGAGAAAAAGAGAAGGCTAAGGGGTCTGTAGGTAGAGAAGATACTATGAAATAATTAAACCTGAATCAATTAGGATCTTAAATTATTAATTCCTTTATTTAAGTGTACCATGTGTCTTTATTTATTCAGTGTTTTATCATAAAATATATCAAGAGAAAGCAACCAATGCAGATGTATTGATCAAAAATGACTTTAAAAGTTAAATAGAATTTTACCTGAAAATAGTCTTTAGGGGACAATGGCTAAATCCAATCACTATTAAGTAAGTCAAATGAAATGAAATAGTAGAGAATGCTTCAGAGTATAAGATGAAGTAATTTATATCAAGAAATTCATCAAAACAACGGGGAGTTATACATAAAATAGTTTCTCAAGAAAGAGGATGCTTGGTTAAAGTCTGTAAAAGGTATATAGTAAATGATTTTTTTCTTCTTACATATGTCTGAAATTGAAATATTTATAATACAAAATATAAAAACTGATTGAAAGACATAAAACAAGATTGAATAAATGGGAAGGCCTCCTATGTCTTAGACAGGAAGATTTGATATCATTAGAAAGTCAATTCTTCTAAAATTAATTATTTAATGCAGTTACAGTTAGAATCTGAAAGTGATTCTTTTGGGAGAGGAGCATGTATAAAATAATATTAATGTTTATTGTCTGAAAAGTGCTAAGAGAATATGCAAAAGGTCTATAAAAAAAAGAACTTGATTTTTCAGATATCAGACATCAGAACCAAAAAACCATTAAACACAAATCAGTATGACATTGGTACAGAAACAGACAAGCAGATTATAGGAGTAGAACAAATGTTTCAACAACTAATCTCAGAAAAATAAAAATTTAATATTTAGCTAACGAGAAAATATTATTCTACAAAAGGTTCTAGTATTATTAACTCTCCATCTGCAAGAAATAAAATCTATTTTATCTCCTACACAAAAAACAAACCCCAGAGGAATTAAAGACAGAAATGTAAAAAATAAAAGACAAGAACTTTGCAAGGATATCAAGAAAATGTTTATGCAATCTAAGGTTTAACAAAATATTTTTAACCAAGGCTGTAAACTCAGTAAAAATTAAAAAATGGCTACAATTGATCAGAGAAAAATTAAAAGTTTTTTTATTTCAAAATATAAAGCCAATGATAAGATGATAAATGTAGACAAATCTTTGCAACAGAATTGACAGGCCAAGGCCTAATATTGATATTCACAAATTGACAAAAGGTATAGAAAATAGAAAAAGAATAGAAGACATTTAACAATATTGCAAGTTGAAATAGCAAAAAACATGAAGACACTATGTAGTTTAGTATTTGTTGAGAAATGAAAATTAAAGTAATAGATATCATGTTATCCCCAGTAGAGAATAAAAAATTAAAGAGTAATCTGACCATGCATATATTGCTGATATACATGCAATGTTTTATAGTTTTTTTAGGAAAACAATCTGACAATAGCTATTGAAATTTTAAAAATACATATCCTTTGACCTTTCTACAATTCCACAGAATCTATGCCATGGAAGTCAAAGCACCATTAATTAAAATTATATGTATATTAATTTTATTACTAGTGCTCATGGTGGCATTATGTGGGGGAAGATTAAAGCAATTCTATTATATGTACATCAAAGAGTAAAATAAAGCCACAAGAAACAAACTTTATTAGAGCAAGTTGACTTGGATTATTTTCTAGAAGGTATCTTTGAGTAAGAAAAGCAATAGGAGAAAAAATAAGCATGTTATCCTATATTTGTGAAGTGTACAATAACCAAAACATCATCTGCTTATATTTAAACGTGTATTTAAAATTATATAAATGTCAAGAAGTATGAAGTGTCTGATATTTTACTCTACTTGCATCCTTTTTTTTTTTTTTTTTGAGTTGGAGTCTCACTCGGTCACCCAGACTGGAGTGCAGTGGCCGCTCCTGGCCACCGCAGCCTTGACCTGCTGGGCTCTGGCAATCCTTTCGCCTCAGCCTTCCCAGTAGCCGGAACTACAGGCATGCACTACCACGACCGGCTGATTTTTTGATTTATTGTAGAGATGAGGTCTCGCTGCCCAGGCAGGTCTTAAACCCGTGGGCTCAGGCAATCCACTCACCTCAGCCTCCCAAAGGCACGGGATTACAGGCTGAGCCACCGAGCCCAGCTTATGTTTCATGGATGCTGATAAAAGACATGAGACTCTTGGGTCAGAAACTAAGAGATTTATTATTCATGGCACAGCAAACAGCATGAGCATTATTATATCTGCAGCAGTTCCCTTGGTCTCAAAGTCCTGCACATAAAAAGCTACATGACATCTGCACAAGCAGAAGTTTACATTATAATATGGAGGAGAAATAGAGCGAATGGGACCTGCACTGTTTGAGAAAGGAAAAAAAGAAATCATAGCATGCAGAAAATAAGCCAGTCCATTTTCTTTCTGAGAGCAGGAGTTACCCAGTAGGTAGTCAAGTTGTGGTAGGTAGTCAAATTGTGGTCTCCTTGACCTACTTTGTTATAAATGTGATTTCAGAAAACTGGTAAGCCTTGCAATTTAGCACACTCAGCAATACCGTGAAGTGATGCTCAGGGGCCCTGGTGGACTGAAAATGAGCATGGAGAAAAATATAGAAAAACATCTGTCACATTTTCAAAATAAGTGACCTTAGAAAGAATAAGCTGGAGTGGAGGGAAGAGTGAGATGATGAGGAAGGATGAGGTAAACAAAAAAGAAATGAAAATGATTGCATTTAATAAACACGGGGCTAATCACAAATATATATGTGTATGCATGTATATAAAATTATATATTACTTAAAAGTATAAGTTATACATATTTTTAAAATGTCAACACCCCTAACATTTGGCCATTTTTACTCTCCTATTTAAATCCTTCAGTGGCTTTCTATTAATTTTAGGATGAGGTCCACATGCAGTAGCTAAATATAGTGTGCACCTATAATTCCTGCTTCACTGTTCATCCTCATATCTAGTTCATCCATCCTTCTACACCAGACATTCTGCATATTGTGAAGCAAGAAGTATCACATGGCTACTCATCAACAGGCTACTTTCAGTAACATGACAATTGATTTAGAAATGTGACATTGAGAAGACATATGTCTTCTCTTACTACTATTTTGGAGTGTTGTCATTTTTTCCAAAAAAAAAGGCCCCAATAGAGCTCTATACTAAATATATATATAATGTTGGTGCTTTTGTTATTTAAACTTTGTCAATTACAACAACCTAAGCATTAACTTTTTAGAAGGTAATGATGCTTTGTTACTTTGAAGAAGTGCATCCATGAATACTAATAGTACAAAAATAGGAAGAAAATAGTAGGAAAACAAGAAGAAAAGTTTTACTAGAAGAGAATACTTCAGAATTATCTCTGAACCTTTAATTGTATTACATTTAATTTTTTTAGATTTTAAAACAATCTGATTATAAAATTGTTAAATATTGTATTATGTGTATAAGAGATGCTTCCATATAATAATTAACAATGAATTGGTCTAAGAAATTTTAGAGATAGAAAAATGAGAAGAAGACCATTTTCTTGGAGAGTATATGGTATATTCCTGAACTTTTCACTCTGGTTGGAACATGATTGCTTTTATTTCCAGGTTTGGTAAAGTGCCAGGGTTTAAATAAAACCAGAAAAATGCTCAAAATTTGCTTAAATAAATTATGATATATCTACATAGAGGAGCACCATATGACCAATAAAAAGAACATGCCGTTTCTCCATATACTGACATGGATCAATTTCTGAAATATATTATAAAAGAAATTATATAAGACTATATACTAACTATATATATGTTATTTTTCTATATGCAATTGGTAGCCTACTACCTTACAGCAGAATTTTTATGAAGAAGAGAGTGGATTGGATGAAAGGAAGAAAAACTGTATTACCATTCTCTTTGATTTGTTTAGAGTTTAGTGTAGGTTAATGTGCTAGAACGTCCTGACCTTGAATGAACAGGTAAAGGAAAGGTTTTTCAGTCCTGCATGTAGAAATCAAAAGTAAGAAGAAATGTTGCTCCAAGATGGAATGAGAGGAGGATCATATGGGTAAGTCCCATCACCAGGTTAATTTGTCTTTATCTTCAGAGACAATTGTGTGTTTCATGTTAACACTATCTAAATGAAGGAGGTTGTACAAGATAACTATTCTGTCTGCATCTGAGTTTCCTCACTGCCCCCTCAAATGAAATATACCAGATAAAGCATTCAGTATGTGTCAGTTATTTGCATTTGGAAAGCCAACTAAGATCCTGAAATTGCACCTAAGTCTCCACCTTGTATGCCTAGCTCACCACTCCGAGAAGTAGAAGCCTTCATGTGGGAGATATCAGCAAAGCCCGGGGGTGATGGAGTGTAGATAATAGTGCCTGGGAATGCTTTGGGTAGTAATGGATCATTAGTTGAGTGGTCTTCACAGTTGTAAGGTAATATAAAAGACACATTTTCAGAAATACTTTCTAGATTACTTTTCATTCTCAGAAGCCAAAATTGTGAATAATCTTATTAAAAAGAGTTAGTTTGGCATGACCAAAGCTTTCTTAGGAAATACAATATTTATTTCCTCCTAAATTCAAGTTTACTGTCAATGGCTAGATTATCCTGAGCATGCTCGATCTTGTTTAAATTCAAGTTTACAATCTAGTTTACGTCCAAAGCCATTGGACATTCTGGAATGCTATTGAAAATTCTTGATCATCCAGCAAAAGATTTCAACCTCCACAGTCTCTGGGAACAATGGTCTCTATTCAAATGTTTTCTGGCTGCTATGTTCACTCATCTGATATTTTAGATTCTATTTATTTTTTAATGTTTCAAATGCTTCTATGTAAAAACAAAAAGTGATTCCAAGGCATTGACTGTTTAAAGTATGTAATTATGGAAAAATGGTAATGAATAAGTAGATTTACATAAGTAAATTTTGTCTGGATATTGGAGTTATCAAAGAATGTAAAATAACACTCTCTTGTAAATGCAAGAGCAATATTAGCGAATATTGATAGGATGCCAGTTTTCATCGTTTGCTGTTAAAGGAAGGAAATAATTGTCATCATAGTTGTGGCATCTTGGCCTCAATAACCCTTTCCCCTACTCTAGTTTCTCACCAGCAACTATTGACTCTCAAGCTCCTGCGTTATTCTTGCAAATACGTTATTTTTACCCCTACGAGTTTTACTGCAACTTTAGAATCATCTGCTTGTGTCCAGTTTATTTACAAACTTTTTAACACTTATCAAGTTTTTTATGCAGTGCTTCAGAAGACCTCCTATAATCTTCAATTTGGGTCTCTATTGTTAAGAGCTACTGGGAAAGGTTGCAATACCATCTACAGTCATTCCACCCGAAATGTACCTGATCTCTTCAAGGTAGTATTACCACAGTTCAGAAGAAAAGAAGACGTTAGGGCATGAATAGGGTGAGGGAGGATGGAAGGATGGAGAGAGAGGGAGGTGCAGGGGCACAGCACCACCAGAGCCGGCATGCCGGAGGTGCGTGCTGACAACCCAAAGATCTGAGTAATGCAAAGAATTGTAACACACAAAGAGGTGAGAGAAGAAAAGATTTATTTAAGATAAATTCACTCCCCACAGACAGGGAGCAGACCTACACTCTAGATGACTGTGGCACCGTAGCCCCCTGAGTCCTGGCTTAAATTCTTTCTCCTGGAGATGTTGCAATCAGGTAGATGTGACTGCCGTGACTTCCTAATTAATCACCTGTGGATGTCTTGGAGATCCAGTGACACAGAGACCCACTAATGCCTGCCCACATTATACATAGTCCCTAGAGAAGGGCGTGACAAGGATTCTAGTGCTCCTTCATCTTCCTGAATAACATTCCTTAGGGCTAATGGAGGATGCACCTCCCCCTATCTCTTATGCATTTCCAGTGGGTAGCTTTGGGGGATCCTTGACTTCCCTGTAGATAGCACCCAATTTACTGGAAGATCAAATCCCCACCTGCTCCTCCTCTGAGTGGTCATAACTTTTGTAATTACAAGTTTCATGACTTCTACAATCCTTGCTAAATGTATGATGTCTTAGGTCTTTCTTGTAAATTCCCTTTACTCTAGGCAAACTTGATTGTCCCTATGAGATACCTCTGATACCTGGCATCAGGAAGTCTGTTTCTGAAAAGATAAAGTCAGCAAAGTTAATCTTTATCTAAAGTATGCATTTCTCTAAAACATAGCTTCTACTTTCTCATCATTGTGTCAGGATTTAAGAACCAGATGAAAAATGGCTTCCCACTCTCAGTCTGTCCTTTCATTCCCCACTCCTGCTCTTGAAAATATTCTTAAGATCCTGGGAAATGGGGTGAAGATCAATCTTCTGTAACTACTTCTGGCTGAGATGGGCCATAGATATTCCTACCTATCTATTTCCAAGGGCATGAATAGGAAATATGGGACTGTAATTGAATACTATTTGGATTTAAGAAAACATTGAACAAGAGCACAGGCAAAAATTATTATGCAAACTATGATGAAAAAGGCTATTCCCCAAAAAATAATGTTGGAAAAGTAAAAGTAGCCCTGTACATTATATGTATGATTAGTTAAAGCCTCTAATTTATCAAGGTAAGTTAAAATATTCCTTTGTAAATTGTCTATAGTTGTACTTTAACAAGGAAATACAGCCACTTTTATAAAGTCTGAAGAAAGAAAAATTAAAAACATTAGAGACATGCAGTTAGGTAGTAGCTTAAGTTGAGAATTCAAAACACGTAAAAATTGGCAAGAGAAAATGGTTTATTTTGTTTTTATAATAGGTCTGATATACTTTATATGTTATAGGGTGAAGTCCAGGTTATTTTGCTATTCATCCTATATTGCATGGTAATCCTTGTGCCTGGTCTGCAGGAAATTCAGTTGGATGGTGTGGGGCAGGTGTGGTTTCTGAAACTTGCTTCTTATCTCACCCTAGAGAGACTGAACTGAGAACTTGAAGAGTTTAAGTATTAAAATTTTTTAAAGCATAATGTTATAATACAAGTTTACAGTAGTTATTGTAAAAGTTACTTATTTAGTCAAAGTGATAGTCCAAAAATTTTGAAAAGAAAAAAAAATCTTGCTTTTTTTGTAACAAAGACAGTGGGGCAGGGAGGTGCTAACTGAATTTTCTCTCTTTCTTCCCCCCTCTGCTGCTTAAAGGAGAAAATTCATTTGGATAAGGCTATATATGATTTCAACATGGATGGCCAGGACCAAAAGGCTGGCACCTGCATTAAATTAAGAAATTAATTTGGGTTCCAACACCCTAATATTTACCTGGGGTGTTGTTAGGGTGATGGTGAGCCAGTGCCAGGCAGTTCAGCAGATTTTCAGGCCTCCATAGGTGGCCACCATTTGTGAGCCAAGTGTTCTTTCCTCTCTTCAGAAGAGAGTGCACCTGCTTCCCAATGGCTTTCTGGCCTGCACAGTGGACAAGGTCCAGGAGGTTAAGGCCTTTTGGGGCTAACTATGCTTTCAGTGCCCCCACAGACGGTACCTGAAAACAATGGACACCATCCCCTTAGCAGGTTTGTTCTTACTAGGTGTCTGATGGGCAGTTGGAGTTTTGTCACTAATGTGACTGCCAATTGGGGTGCCTCTTTGGCCCTCTGGTTCTGCAGCCCTCCATGTTGGTACCCTGTTGCTTTTCTAGTGTCTCAGCTAGAAAAAAACCTCAAAAGTTCTTTTTTAATAGGTCACACATAAGACATTTTGATTATTTCTTTTTGTCACAGTTTGATGTAAAACCCTTTGGAGTGAACAGACCACATGGATATGAAATGATCTGTGCCTACTTATTTATAATTATGAACAGGCAAAATTGTTAAAAACCCTTATGAATTACCAACTTGTAGTCTTAGTTGTAAGGTGTGGACAATTATTTTGCTCACACAGAGTACCCAGTATTTTACCCATCTGGCAGGAGAAAAATGACGTAACCAGGTGGGAATGGCCAGTTTCCAAACCTTATTGTGTCATGCAGGGTTTTTAGCATTTAAAGCTTTACCTTTCTCATAAGAGGGTGCTAGTTAGGCACAACAGGTGATTTAACCTTTTGTTTATAAAATACAACTTTAGCTAGCCTGATATAACAAACAGTGGTGCTATTTAGCACTAATGTGTTAACACATGGTAAAATTGGAAGTAAAATTTTACTAGAGCACTTGCAAGTTTGGTTGGAAAAGTAGATTACAATTACAATTGGCCTTATTGATTCTTCCTATCCATAAGCCTGGGATATTTTTCCATTTGTTTGTGACTTCTTGGATTTCTTTGAGCAGTGTTTTGTAGTTCTCATTGTAAAGGTCTTTCAATTCTCTGGTTAGGAAAATGCCGAGGTATTTCATTTTTTTGGTGGCTATTTTGAATGGGATTGTGCTTTTTATTTGGGTCTCTGCCTGCTTATTGTTGGTGGAGAGAAATGCAACTGTCTTTTGAACATTCCCAAAGTCCTTTATCAGTGCAAGCAGGGTTTTGACAGATTCTCTTGGATTTTTAAGGTATAGGATCATATCATCCTACCTAAGGCAATCTACAGATTCAATGCAATACCCATAAAGTTACCAACATCATTCTTCTCAGACCTGGAAATGACAATACGGAAATTTATATGGAAACATAAATGACCATGAATAGCCAAAACAATCCTTAGCAAAAGAAACAAAGCAGAAGGTATCACACTTCCAGACTTCAAACTTTACTATAAGGTTACAGTAATCAAGACAGCCTCGTATTGGTACAAGAACAGGCACATAGACCAATGGAATGGGATAGAGATTGCAGAAGCAAAGCCTCAATTCCTCAACCAACTCATCTTTGACAAAGCCTCCAATAACCACCACTGGGGAGAGGAGAACCTATTCAGTAGATGGTGCTGGTAAAACTGGCTAAACACATGCAGAAGATTGAAACAGGAACCCTTCCTATCACCATACACAAAAATTAACTCGAAATGGATCAAAGACTTAAATGTAAAACCTCAAACTGTAAGAACCTTAGAAAATGCAGGAAACACTCTTATGGAATCTGGAACTGGCAACCAATTCCTAATCAAAAACCTAAGTGCCCAGGCCATAAGAGATAAGATAGACAAGTGGGACCTCATTAAACTGACAAGCTTCTGCAAAGCCAAAGAAACCATCAAGAGAGCAGGGAGACAGCCCACAGAACGGGAAAAAATATTTGCCAACTGTATATCTGACAAAGGCTTAATATCTAGGATCTACAAGAAACTCAAATGTGCCGAAAGGAAAAAAACAAACAGCCCCCTATAAAAAGTGGGCAAAAGACATAAATAGACAAGAAGATATATGGGTGGCCAGCAAACACATGAAAAAGTGCTCAGCCTCACTAATCATTAGAGAAATGCAAATCAAAACCACACTGAGATACCACCTAACCCCTGTAAGAATGACCATCATTAATAAAACAAACAACAGATGCTGGTGAGGATGCAGAGAAAAAGAAACACTTCTACACTGCTGGTGGGAATGCAGACTAATACAACCTCTTTGGAAGACAGTGTGGCGATTTCTGAAGGAACTAGAAATTGACCTTCCATATGACCCAGGAATTCCCCTATTGGGAATATATCCGGAGGAACTCAAACCATTCTACAAAAAAGATACCTACACATGTATGTTTGTTGCAGCTCTATTCACAATAGCAAAAAAATGGAACCAACTGTGTTGCCCATCGAAGCTGGACTGGATAAAAAAATGTGGTACATATACACAATGGAATATTATGCAGCCATAAAGAAGGACAAATACATGGACTTTGCTGCAAATGGGATGGATTTGGAGTCTATCATACTCAGTGATTTATCACAGAAACAAAGAACTGAGTTCCATATGTTCTCACTCATAAGGTGACCTTGAACAATTATAATGCTATAAGAAAGCAATTGGTAGTAGCAGAAAACTGTCAGGGGAAGGCAGGTGGGATTGGCAGTTGAGGGAAACTGCTAGGGGAGGGAGGGGCATACCTCATCAACAAGGGTACCTGCATGATCAATGTTTGTATAACTAACCCTGAATTGTACCCCACATCTTTATAATAAATAAATAAATTTTAAAAAGTTACGATTGACCTTCTTGTAGTTAGTTAACAGGATTAATTTGCATGATCCTTTCGCTTTCATCTGGGAAGAAAGGTTGATATAGTTCCAGTTTAAATTTAACTTGAGAGAGATTTATCATAAGTAAGCAACAAACAAGAATTTTAATATATTTTTGTCCCGGTCACCACCCCCTGAGAAGAGACCTGTTAAGCCATGTGGAAACCTGAATGGGCTTCCTAAGTATACGTGGGGGTGGTGACTTGCTACAGCTAGTAGGGCTGCCACCAGGGGGTTATCAGGCAGTGGGGGAAGGGGGATGAAAAGGTTGGAGACTGGAGCAGGCACCAGGGCCTTTGGTGATGGCCCCTCCTCTGAAGGTAAAAGAGAAAGATGGAAGGCCAGGGTTAGGCATAGTGGCTTTGATGCCAGCCCTCCTCCACAGGTAAAGGTGGAGGGCAAGAAGGAAGAGAAGGAAGGGAAACTGATGGAGAGTGGAGTATTAAAAGCAGATTACAAGAGAGACAAGAGTAGTTAAACCAGCTGGATCAGACAGGAGAAGTTGAACCAGCAGGATTAGCATTTGGGTTGTTAGAGGGAAAGCAGGAATTGGAGTTGTAAAAGGAATAGGAGTGAATGAAGGGGGTGAAAAATCTTTTGAGGGAGAGCTGGCTAAATCAGTAGGATTAGTATCCTTTGATGAACCTAAGGACAATGGGGTCTGGGGAGCCAACACAAAAATATGGCAAGAGGAACAGATATCTGGGTGGTGAGCTAACTCATAAAAGACCTAAATATATGGGATTTCAAGATATTTGTCATTTCTTTTTAAGAACAAATCAAGATGCAGAAAGGTGTTAGGAGCTAGGGAGCCACTCTCTGGCCAGGTTTTGCCATCCCCCAGCTTATATTGGGGAATTTCCTAGTACTTGGCCACCAGATGAAAGGGTCAGCTGGGGCAAGGTGGGCTGGAGCCGATGTCGGGGCCGCAAAGCAGTATTGTAATGAAAGGAAACAGGGATACAGTTGGGATCGGCTCTTGGTTTCATAGATTTGTTTCTGAGCCTTAACCCCTCCAGATCCCCTGCTGGGTGTTCCCAACAGGTTCAAAGGAATCAGCGCAAAGGATGTGAGTCAGTAGGGAGAGAGCGTCCTCCCTTCCCTGTTGCCCCTGAAGCTTGCAGGATGCTATGCTCCACCATGTCTTGGAAGGCCTGGTACCAGGGCTTCCGGCAATTGGGTCCCAGACCCTTGCTAGGAGTCTTCTAAGATGGAACTGGGAAAAGCCTGAGAGACCCAGAAACTCATCTGAACCAGGGGGGTCCAAGAGCACGTATTCAAATATGTGGGTGTATGGATGATAAATGAGGGATGACTCACCAGAGGTGCAGAAAGGTATACTGTACAGTTTTTGGAGTCTCAAGGTCCTTTGTGGAGTTGCTTCTCCAGCCAGAGAAGAAAAGAGCAAAGAAACCAAGCACTTTGTCTCCCACCTGTACAGGTGCTGGTGGTCTGAACTTTCCTTCAGGGACCTTCTTGCCTCCCTAGGGATTAGCCTTAGGCAGAGACCGTCAGTTTGTAAAACCCGAGACTCTAATGAGAGAGAGAGAGACCACAAAGAGCCAGCTCTGATGCAAACACATGAGAGTCTTTATTCAGGCTCGAGTCTGGGCTCACGCATGAAGCCCATAGAGGCTTCATGAACCAGAGCCCTGATTCACAATGGCAAGCAGTTTTTATGCACAATTACAGAAGGAAGGGAAAGAACTTTAAACTTGATTTTACATGATTGGGTAATTTCTCTTAATGGGTACGGGCACACTTGGTATTGGTTGGTGCCTTTCATGGGTTGCCCGTGATTGACAGAAACCCACTTAACAGGCAGAGTGGAAGGTTAGATAAGTTAGATCCATACAGTCACTGCGTATATAGTAATCTGAGCCGGCAGGTAAAGGGTTACATTAGCCCTTTAAGTTTACTAATCCACCCCAAGGTATGCTTAGGAAAACTTATTTGCTTAACATTTACATAACATAACATGGTCATTATGGGACAAAAAAAGCCAAACTTAACAAAGTTTTAAATATGAATGCTGCAAACACATACAGTGAATGTGGGGTAGAAATTCATATACTAATTCTGGGAATTCATAAAATATCACAAACGTCTTATAGCAAGGCGGTTTTTGTAAAGGTCTCTGATTCTCTCAAGTTTACATAGCCACTGTGGGTAAATTAACACTGGGATGAAAACCGGTGATATAGCAGTTGGCGCCTCAGAGTCTGCTTCAATCTTGTAGGAATGTCTGAAAGGGGCTTATCGCTTTATCATTTACTTCCCGTTGTAAAAGCAGAAGTTAGCCTGTTAATTGGGGCTGACAATGCTTAACTCAAGAGTTCTAAATACAAACACTACTTAAGCCATTATACAATTGGTCATTACCCGGTACCGACATATGCCTAATTCTACTGGGTCTGAGGTAGGATTTAAAGTACTAAGATTTCATAAAATACATGAGGTAGGAATATACAAAATATATAGTAAACATGAGGTAGGGATATATGAAATATAGTGAAGTAAACGCTACTTTTACAGCAAGTGTGGCTTTTTAAGTTTCCTGGTTTCTTGGGTCTCTCAATAGCATGCTCTTAACCTAAGTCTATTTTTGTCCTCTCAAGTTGTCCCCTGAGATTCAGCTTGGTCCACAGGGAAACTCAAAAACCTTGGTTAGAAGGAAGTAAAGAATCTTAGTCCCTCACCCTATCGGGCCACAGCAGTCTGTTGTCTTTCCTTGGAACCTTCCAGCATGCTGAAGTATAGCCTCAGCCAGAGCTTTCAGTTGCCACCAGGTTCCAACACAGTCCACAGAGGGTCACCAGTTAGGAAATATAGAAGAAAGAGAGGGAGAGAGAGATAAAATCTTGGTGGGACCTCCAGAAAATGTTAGAGCACAAATAAGAAAAGATAAGTTCACTCCCCACAGATAGGGAGCAGACCTACACTCTAGATGACTGTGGCACTGTAGCACCCTGAGTCCTGGCTTAAATCCTTTCTCTTGGAGATGTTGTGATAAGGCAGATGTGACTGTCATGACTTCCTAATTGACCATCTGTGGATATCTTGGAGATCCTGTGACACAGAGACCTGCTAATGTCTGCCCATATTATCATAATCCCTAGAAAAGGGCATGACAAGGATTCCAGTGCTCTTGTACCTTCTTGAATGACATTCCTTAGAGTTAAGGGAGGGTGCCCCTCCCCCTATCTCCCATGCATTTCTAGTGGGTAGCTTCAGGGGATCCTTGACTTCCTTGTAGATGGGGCCAATTTACTAGAAGATCGAATCCCCACCTATTCCCCTTCTGAATGGTCATAGCTCTTGTAATTACAAGTTTTGTGACTTCTGCAGTCCTTACCCAATGCATGATTTCTTAGGGCTTGTAAATTCCCTTTACTCTAGGCAGGCTTGATTGCCGCTGTGAGATACCTTTGATACCAGGCATCAGGAAGTCTGTTTCTGAAAAGACAAAGTCAGCAAAGTTAATCTTTATCTAAAGTATGCATTTCTGCGAGACATAGCTTCTACTGTCTCATCATTGTGTCAGGATTTAAGAACAAGATGAAAAATGGCTTCCCACTCTCCGTCTGTCCTTTCAGAAGAGAGCTAAGTCTTTGATAAAATGCTTCCTCTTGAAATGATCATACAGGTGGGAATAGGAAACATAAAAAGAATTGAGAGTCTTGTAATACAGAAGCTTGAAAAGTTATGCACAAGTTGTCAGAGAACTTGGAAAGTATCAGGGAGTTGAGAGTTAACAGAAATATGTACTGTGGAGTGTTAGCAAAATTGAATTACTGACACATGTAAAACAAGACATTCTCACAGAATGCAGAGAAAAGGGGAAAATACATTAAGATAAGAAAATAGGAGAAAAGGAGAGATCTAGAGGGTCTGTTTAGGAGATACAATCTCCACATAATAGGAATACCTGAAACAGAAGACAAAGCAAATTGAGCTGAAACAATAATAATGGAACTAATTGAAGAAAATTTTCCAGAATTGGAGAACAAACTAGATCTACACATGGGAAAAGCTCACAGTTACCTTTAACATTTAACAAAAAGAAAGCACCATCTAGACATGCCCTGGTGACATTTTCAAATTTCAAGGATAAAGAAAAAATCTTTTAAGTATCTAAAGAGAGAAGGCAGGTTATCTGTAAAGGAGCAAAAATCAGGCTGACCTCAGATTTTTCTCTTACAATTTGAAATGCCAGAAAACAATGGAATAATATCTACAGAGTTTTAAGGGAAATAATTTTGAGGCAAAAATTATATTCCCTGCCAAATTTTCATTTCTGTATGAAGGCATCTGGAAGACATTTTCAGATGTGAAGGTGTTAAGAAAGTATACTAACCAAAAACTTTCCTTGAAAATTTTTCTGTTAATTATTTACTGCAGCCAGAAGATAACCTAAATTAAAATAACTCAAGTAGAAACAATGTAAGAATTGAACATTGAATTGAAAATGGAAAGAATTAGCAATAACCATTAAAAGTAGTTGAGGAACATTGCATTTAAACTGTTATGTATAAAGTATTAAAACTAAATACAGAAATAGAAATGTACGCTGAATCTAAAATTTTAGTTTACAGAGTTTTAAACTGTGAAAGGGAATGCCAAATGTTCAATATATTAGGTAAACAGTTTTATTTTTAGCATGTACTAATGTAGATGAAGAGATGCACAGTCTTAGGCTAAATAGGTAAAATTAAAAGGTTTTGTCACTGTTGATAGGACAAGTAGAATAAAGGCATTCTTTAAGTTAACTTTTTTTTATTGGCATAGTAATGTCCTTCAGCAGTTTAATTGAATTTAGTAGAATTAATTGATCTAATAAAAAAAACTAGGGACTTTGGCATGTAGCCTGTAAGGTGATTTAATTAGTCCACTGTAATCATTTAAATCATCATGTTCCTGTGGCAAATTCTTTGAGTTCATGTAAACATTTTCTTTTTTATAATTAAATTTATTTATTATGGAGTTATGGGGTGCAAGTGAGGATTTACTAAATAAGTAGGCTGCATGCAGGTGGAGTATGGCCCTCTAGTTGGTCCTTACTCTTCCTGGTAATGGACTAGATATCCTTTGTTTTGTTATGTGTTTCCTCCTTTCTCCTCCCCCTCCCTCCCCTAGTAGTGCCCAGTGACTGGCCAATCCCACCCTTGTGCTAATGTGGTTAGTGATCAGGGTCCACTTCTGAGTGGGAACATGCAGTACTCAGTTCTTTGTTTCTGTGATAGTTCACTTAGTATGGTGATCTCCAACTGCTTCCAAGTTGCTGCTAAGGCCATGATTTTGTTCTTCCTTATGGCTGCATAAAACTCCATTGTGTATATGTACTACATTTTCTTTATTCCATCCACTTTCGATGGACAGCAGGATTGGTTCCATGTTTTTGATACTGTGAATTGTGCAATAAGCATGCATGCCCAGGTGTCTTTTTGGTAGAGCAATTGATGTTCCTCCAGGTATATTCTAAGAGAGGGATTGCTAGATTATACGGAAGTTCAGTTTTTAGTTCTTTTAGGAATTGCCACACTGCTTTCCATAGTAGCTGAACTAGCTTGCATTCCCACCAATAGTTCAGAAGCATTTACTTTTCTCCATAGCCAAGTCAGCACCTGTTATTGACTTACTAATGATAGTCATCCTTACTAGAGTTAGATGTTATCTCATTGTAGTTTTCATTTGCATTTTTATGCTAATTAGTGACACAGCATTTTTTCATGTGTCTGTTGGCTGCTTGTGTGTCATCTTTTGAGAAGTGTCTGTTCATGTCTTTTGCCCACTTTTTAATGGGGTTGTTTGTTTATTTTTTCCTTTCACTTCATTTGAGTTTCATGTAGATCCTGGATGTTAGGCTTTTGTCAGATCATAATTTGTAAATATTATTTTCCTATTCTCTGGGTTGTCTCTTTTCTCGCTTGATTTTTTTTTTCCTTCTTTTTTTTTTTCTGTAAAAAAGCTTTTTAGCTGATGAGGTCTCACATGTCTATCTTAGCTTTTGTAGTATTTCCTTTTGTGGACTTTGTTATGAATTCATTGCTTACTCTGATGTCCAGAAGGGTGTTTCTCAAGTTTTCTTTTGGATTCTCATAGTTTGAGGTTTAGCGTTTAGGTCCTTGATCCATTTTTAGTTGGTTTCAGCACTTGAAGAGAGAAAGCTCTCTGTCATGAGGGAATCTGCCCTGCAGTCTGTGGGGCTGGCAGATGATCCTTTTTAATCCCAGTGGGGTGGCGGGGGCTGGTTGATAGATGTTGGCAGCGGGCACCAGACAAGTTTAATATGCAGGTGTGATTTCCTGGCCAGGGAACTGGCCACAGGGTTCTGCTGGTAGAAGGTGTGTGCTGGGAAGCTGAAGGCATTTGTCGCCCATTCTGTTTGGACTGCAGTTGCTTGCCACTGTGCACTGACAAGTACTTCTCCCACGTAGGATCAATGACTGATGTGAAGCTGACAAGGGGGGAAACCTGACTTAGAGCATGTCAGGCTCACTCACCCCCTCTCTTACTCAAGGCAGAGGTTCAACTCTTTTGCGAGTCTGGCACACAGCGGTGGATGGGGCACTCAGATTCCAGTGTTTGCCATAGCAGCACTCTGCTTTCTGGTCTCTAAATGTTTGAAGAGACCTCCATTTGGTTCAGGAT
Source organism: Carlito syrichta (assembly GCF_000164805.1). NCBI lineage: Eukaryota > Metazoa > Chordata > Mammalia > Primates > Tarsiidae > Carlito > Carlito syrichta. The sequence continues at coordinate 590,716 of NW_007253882.1, read as the reverse complement.
GCGTCATCCACCCAAAATTTTTCAGGGTACCTGCATCTATCAGCGGCTGTGTCCCCATTCTCTGCGTTGTTCAGTGTGAGGGGTACTGGTCTGCTGTTATCTAGTGACCATCTTGAATCTCCACTTTGCATTCTGTTAATCTGACTAAATTGGAAAACAGTAGAGTTTTATTTCCTTTATTTTTAATTGTAGTGGTTGAAAAGAAGTAGCCTGTTTGTCTATAATGTTAATACTGATAGTGTAAAAATAAAACTTTCTAATTATTGGAAGAGGGTGGATAAATTTAATATACATATTGCATGGAATAAACAATAGCTACTGTATCAAATAATATTTTGTACAAGTAAGTTTGACATTGAAGTGTTAAGAACAAAAACAGAACATATACATTCTATTTTTTTTTTAGATTGAGAAGAAGGTAGTTAAAAAAGAAAACATAGCAAATAAAAAACAGCAAGGAGAATTAAAATGAGCATAAAATAGATTGACAGAGGTACAGGTGAGTTTACTTATAAACCAGTTAGATACCCCTATTAAAAAGACTGAAATTGGATCAAAAATGAGTCTCTAATTTGGAATACTCACAATTACATAAAAAGGATAAAAGAGTTTAAAGATAATGGAAGTTATAAGTTATGGAAATGGTAGCATTTTTATTAGAAACTATCCAAGCATATAACAAGATCTTTTATATAAAACACACAGTACAGGATGTAACATTTAAGGTAATTTATGTAGTAAATGGCATGGCATTCATATATAAAATAAATTTTCCATATCTTGATGTGGGTGGTAGTTTTACTGATATAAATTGATACATATATTTTAAAACACATGTATTTAAATTTATACATATACTTAGAAGTCATTGAGTAATTCTTCAATTAAAGAGAATACATATAGCAAAGAAAAAAGCAATCAAATAAGTAAATGCTGGAAATCATGGTGTTTCCATGTCAGGTTGAAGGCAGATGCAGCTTAGCACAAATGATTCACACCAAAGTAATTTAGATTCAAAGTAGGGTTTAAAGCAAATACAGCTATTGAACTGAGGAGCTGGCTTATCATAAAGATACATTTTTTTATTACAGTAATTAAAGTCTAACTAATCCTTATGTATTTTACACATGGGTCTTAGATTTTTTTCCCATTTCCTGCTATTTCATCCATTGCTCTCATTTTCTTTGATTCTGTGACTTGTTTGGTTTTATACTTTGTCCCTGGACCCTCATATTATGGGACTCTGACTTTAATAAATCCTTTGAGATACAACAGTCTATCCAAGCAGTCCCAGGGACTAACCAGCCTAGATATAACGTAGTGGCTGGCCTATTCACTACCAAACCTACTTTCTCACCTGGATAAGGGAATTGAACTAAAAAGAGTTATTTTTTTAAAAAAGCACAAACTCAAATTCTGCTTCCCATTATCCCCAAATAATTAAGCATTGTATTGTAAGCCTTAGAGAGCAGGTTTTCTTTTCTCCTTCCTTCTTCCCTTTCTCCTTCTCTCTCTCCCTCCCTCACTCCCTTCTCACTTGCTTTTTGACTCTTTCTTTTTTCTTCCTAATTGTATACATAATTGTGAACATGCTAGGAAATGTTATAGACAATCAGGGATTATAAAAATACTTTCAAGAAATCTGCTCTGTTGTTTCAGCTATAGGATGGGACAACTGAGGATGAGGACAACCTGCAATGGATGGAAGGAGGCTCCACCAGTCAAGACTGTCTTGGAAATTGTTGTATACCACACTGCATATTGAACAGTGGTGTTTCCACGGGGCAAGTCTCCATTGTTTGAAGTGGAAATTCGATGTGTGTCAGGTGTTCACTGCCAGAATTGTTATGATGCTCTCCCAAGTCAGACTTCCTTTTCATCTACGTCTTTTCCAACTCCTACCTCCAAACTACCACTGTTCTCTGCACCATTACCCTCCCTTTCACTGTCACTGTTGCTTTCTTTATCGCTTCTTTTTAATCTTTCTTTTCTTGGACTACTGAGGAAGTGCATGACTAGTGCACAAGATAGAGGAGGGTGCCCTGGACTTCTAACGTAACTCAGTTTTCTCCTGTGTGTAAAAACTATTTGCTTTGCATCTGTGTGGGAGAAAAGCACTTTCAGGTTTAAATGCACGAAGTTATATTACATTGGACCTTTTTTGTGGTAAGAATATTTAGCATGAGTTCTATCCCTTAACAAATTTTTAAGTGCACAATAATACCACGTTGTTATATATCAGATATTTTTAGAAAAAAACTTAACAATAGGATACATTTTCACATGGTATGAAAATAATACAGATTCTATATAGAGTTAATTTGTCAGGTAAGTTGTGTGGAATTGCCAGTGACAGGAAGACCAACAGAAACTTGCTTAAGCAAAAGGAATTTATTGTTTAAAAAAAGTAAGAAAACAAAGGTTAATGGATGAGGCCTGTTTAAGGCAATGTTATAATCAAGACTCAAGTAAATTTTTGAACATAATTTTTAAATTTTAGAATAGTTTATATTTACCAAGAAGTTGCAAAGATAGTATAGAAAGTTTCCATATACGCATGCTCAGTTTTCCCTATTATTTACATCTTGCATTATAATATTTATATATTATTTATAATTATTTACATATTAATACTGTATTATAATATAGTATTATTTATAGTAATATTGTATTTTGTCACATCTAATGAATTGACACATTATTATTTTAAAATGTGTACTGATACATTATTATTTTTAAAAGCCCATAACATATTTCAGACAGCCTTAGTTTTTATGTAATGCTCATTTATTTTTTTCTGGGATCCCATATTACATTCAGTCAGCACGCTTCTTTAGTGCCTCTTGACTGTGATAGTTTCTCACACTTTCCTTGTTTTGATGATGATAGTTTTGAGGAGTACTGGTAAGGTATGTTATAGAGTATACTTGAGTTGATATTTTTCTGATATTTTTTAATGGTTATTCTGTGTTTTGGGGTTTTGGGGAGTTGGACTACAGAGGTGAAGTGCCATTCTCATCATATCATACCAGAGGTGCATAGTATCAACCTGACTTGTCACTGTTGATATCTATCTTGAACACCTGGCTGAGGTAGTATTTATCAGCTTTGTCTACTGGTTGTTTCCCCTCTTTCCACAATGTGCTCTTTGGAAGGAACTCACATAGGTAGCCAATACTTACAAGTGGGTGGCTATGCTTCAGCCCCTGGAATGTAGAGTATCTACATAAATCATTTGAATTTCTTCACAGGAGATGTGTCTGTTCATTCTTCTCCAATTATTTATTTAACCATTTATTTATATTATTGTGGACTCATCAATACATTTATTTTACACTTTAAATTACACTTCAGTACTGCTTTATTAATTTTGTTGCTCAAATTGTCCCTGCTTTGTCCAGTGGGAACTCTTTCAGATGACTCCTATGTCCTCTTGATATACCATCATCATTGTGAGATTTTTAGTAGGGAGGGACTATTTAACTTTCCGGCATTGTGAAATTCTCCAGGGTCATCTTGTATATTCCCAGCCTAGCCCTAAAAACCAATCATTTCTGCAGGGAGCCCTCATTCTTTATATTAGAAAATGATATTAAAAACCAAGATCTAGAATATTCATTGGTATGGGGGTGTTGTTTCTTCTAGGCCTTCTCAGCTGACAGAACAAAGAAATGTATGCATGTATAATAGAGGTTCAAGTGATTTTATCTGGGCTTAAGTTTTCTCTTTCTTCATTCAGGTTGTCCACATTGACTCAATTCTTAGATAGAAATTTTCTTCACACTTGCAAACTGTAGCAAGCCCAGATCTAAGTCCCCAGGGACAGAGTAAGAGTCTTTTCCCTAACTTTCCAACACATTCTAAATCAAATTTTCCTCATTTTAGGGCACACACCAACTCCAGAATTGATCACTGTAGCCAAGAGAAATGATAGGTTCTTCTGTGTTAAACCTCGGTCGTATGCTCCTCACAAGAGACAGAGGAATTGACCCTGCTGAACCACATGGGCTCAGAACACTGGAGAACTAGATTTTCAAATGGTTGTTAGTGAAAAAGGGAAAATATATGCTGTATGGTTGATGATAATTTTCCATCATAGTCAATTACTACTACTTCTATGAATTCAGAAATTCTAAAATTGGCTACCACTTAAAATTACTGTGAAGTTTTGAAAGAAAATAACACAGCTACTTTTATAAAAAGATGCATCAGTAAATAGCTTGGGCTCTATCTTTAGCAAATGAATGCTCAAGACTTCTGAAAATTGAATGGTACTTTACTATATTTTTACATATGATTATTTTCTGCTTTAAAGCTACAATACAAAGAGTACATCCGTTGTCAGATTCCTTTCTGGTTTTGCTCTTAAAAATAATTTCACTTTTACACAAATGAAGCATTTAGACTGGGAGGAGATAAAATTTGTTGTTCTTTGTGGTTGTAGTTTCATTTTTACTGTCTCCATTGGTTTTCTTTATTTTCCTCTTTCAGGAACACATTCAAAGGGAAAGCAGACAGATTTTTGTTCATTTGTAGAAATGTTAAGGGACTTTTTTTCCACTTCGAGAAAGTTTGTACAATATATTTAAAAATATACTATAGGATGAAAATGCATTATAACTCAAACTATGATCTGAAATTTTTGTCTTTGTCTCAGTACGGCTTTCGCATCTTTTTTAAATTACGCCAGCAATTATCAAAATAAGAATGCCAACGTAATGCTTATTTTCAAATTCATTCCTTACAAAGACACATCAGTTTTCAGATGTTAGCAGTTCCCATAAAAGTTTACATCTCATTTTTACCTTAAGGCAATTATTGGTTCTGTTTATATTTGCTAAGATTATTTTTTGCTTTTATTTCGTTGTCTTTTAGAATATTTCTCATCCATTGTAGAAATCAAAAAGTTAAAAATATGTTAAAATTGGTTCTAATTTGAAATTTTAAAAGTACCAAACCTGTGAAATGTGTTTCAAATTGTAGATGAGCCATGAATAACCTAGGTGACTTTTAAATTTGAAATCCATGAAATGGACATAATCAAATTGGTAACTCTACATTAAAATTTTGATTGTTTTAAACCTTTATATAGAGTTAGACTTATTTTTTTTGAGAACTATGGCTAATGATATTTCTTCGAGTTAAAAGACTTCTCTTATTTTTTGAGCTCTTTTGTTAAGAAACTTTCCCATTACTCCTCTATTTAAGCAGTGGATACTGGCCATAGTTTATTTATTTTAAATGACCCTATTAAACCTTTTCCATTTTTTGAGTGCCGAATATTTCTCAAAATGTTTACATTTTATCTTAAAACCATTCCTATAGTTTCACTTTGTACAAATATAATATCCAATTTAGGCATGGCATATTCATTCAATATCTTAAGCACATTTTATTAACAATTACTTATTGAAAACATGATATACTAGCCACAATAAGTACTTTTTATTTATTTTATTTTGTTTACTCTTTACATTTTAGTAAGGTAGGTGTTCACATCATCTCTGGCTTAGAGAATAGAAAACTAAGGCTCAAAGAGCTTGAGTTAACTAAAGTCAATCAGAAGAGTCAGAAGGCTACATACTGCATCTGGAAGCTAAGAAGAAGACAAGTGAGCGTTGTAACAGACAAAATAAATAAAAGTAAACGTTCATTGTTCTGAGAGACCCTCATCTATGGCTCTTTCTTGCTCCTATATGCTATGCTTTGCTTTGCCAAAAATGCAAGGCCCTGACAACTCTTTACCCATGTTATTTAAATTTTTTCAGGGTTAGGTTTACAGGAAATAGCTTTGAGGGTTAAAGTCATGTCCCCTTCTGAAACAAAGAACAGCCTTCTTTTAAAAGCAGGGGATTTTCCCAGTCTCAGAATCTTCTCCTATATTTTCAAACTCCTATAGTTTGTTCCCTGCATTTAACAAGTACCCAGGAAACGTTTCATGTGAGAAGGCAAAGGACAAAGAGTAAGTTAGTAAGAGAACACATACCAGGAACGAATTATCTAACTACCGTGTCTCATTGTGTCCTCTGTTTATTCCAAAAATAAAAAAAGCAAAATCAATGAAATTTAATAGAAATACCAGCTAATATTTCTTAGTGTCTTCTATGTGCTTGGTAAGTTCATAATGCTTTATATTGTTTTACCCCTTGCCACAACACTTTGAGGTAGGCAACATTAATATCCTCATTTTACAATTGAGGACAGTAAGGCCTATGGACATTAAGTAGTTTGCACAAGGTTTCAGATCTAGTAAGTGGTGGAACAACGCTCTGAATACAGCCTTTGTGGCTCCAACAGCCAGGCTCTCAAGCACCTCCTTAGGAAGTTACCGCTGTTTTTTGGTAATAAATAGGGGCTTTTATGGAGTCACTGTTTGGTAGCCAGTGTTCATCGTGAAATACAGAATGAAAAATAATTTGCAAGGAAAAGGGCTTGGAAGATTCTTCCGATGCACACACACCATAAATCTGAGGAAGATCCTGTCATAGCCATAGGACTACACGTGACTGGACATATATAATCGATTAGACATGTTAAGGCCATTTGTAGCTCATATACAGATATTTATATGAAAGTGGCTTTACCTTGGCAAGAATCAGTGCTACAAATGCTATACCAAGTCGCTGTGTATGGAACCAAAGTCAAAACAGATATCCAGATACACACAAGAAAGGTCACAAGAATGGAGCTAAGGTGGCCACCCTCGTTCTTTACTGCTGAGCTTCCAAGTAGCGTCTGGCAGCTCCCCTAGGTCAGACTTTCAATTATGATCTCTAGACCTATTTTTTGGTTTTTTTCTTAGGTCCTGTCTTCCTCTTTTCCCGCGTTTTCCTCTGGGAACACTCAGGGTTCGACAACGGTCTAAAATTAGGGGACTGACAATGGGCACGTCACAACCAAGACAGAGGCTACTTTAGGAAAGAACACGAAACGAGAAAGAAAGGAAAAGAAAACCAAGCTGCTTTGGCAAGAAGGAAATCCCAGCCGACTGCTTCTCGCATCTTCTCAGCTCTCAGAGCCGCGTCCCGGCTCTCGGGGTCGCCAGGCAACAGCGTTGCCACGGTAACCGGGGAAGCGCAGAGGGCCGCAGCCGCGCCTCGGACTCGGGCAGCCCGTCCGCGCCCGGGGCGGGGATCTCGCGAGAGCCGGCCGGGGCCGGCGGGAAGCGTCCTCCCGGTTGCCCCGAGCGACGGCGTGGGGGCCAGCCTGGGGCGGGGGCCGGCATGGCTGCTCCGCCGGGGCCGCCCGGCTCCGCTCTGCGGGTCCTGGACGAAGCCTGGGGCGTGGGCTGGACGGCAGCCGGGGACGCGGCGGACGCCGTGGCCGCCGAGGGCGCCTACTACCTGGAGCGTATCCTTCCCGGGCAGGAGGCGCGGGGGCGGGCGATGGGG
>NW_007253882.1:537837-583305 GCF_000164805.1 Carlito syrichta | reverse complement strand
TGCCCCCGCCGCGCCCCCGACGGCCGCTCGCTGGAAGGCTCGCCTTTGGGGCGTGCGGGATGCCCCGTCCCTGCCGGAAGAGGAGGCCAGAGACCCGGGGTCTCGTGCCTAGTGGCCCCTCGAGGCATCGTGGTTGGGCCGCTGCTTTTGTAGGTCAAGGGCCCTGGTCTTCCTAAAGAAGCCCTGGAGCTTTCAGAATCCCGCCTCCATACTTTCATGGGGGAACGTCAGGAGATGAGGGAACGACCTCTGGCATTGGCCTTGAACGAGTGGAAGCTCAGAATCTCCTACCCCTGCACCTTGAGATGGTCCAGGCATCCGGAGCTTACATCCTTGGCGTAGCATCAGCTTCCTGCGCAGTTTCCATTTTGCCAATTTCTTCACTATCATCATCATCATCATCATCATCATATTAATAATATAATAAATAAATAATAAGATGTTTTTCTTGAGCAACTAAATGATGACCTGGTGAGTCCACACGGCTCAGAGACGTTAGGAAGAAAGCAGAGAGAGACAAGCGATTATTGGTGGGAGCGCCAGGAAAATGGAATAACCATATCTAGATAATTAGGCCCGCTATTTCTTGTGTAAGGTTTTAGAGTTCTCCTCCTCTCGGAGTATAGATTAATTGTACTGGAAAGGTGGGGAGGGTTCTTGAGAAAAAGACGTCTAATTCCTTTCTTCAGGCAGGTAAGAGAGAGATGGTTATCTGTTTTATTCTTAAGGACATCAAGGAAACTTCAAAATCTGCCTTATCTTCTTTTTTTTGTCCAACTATAATCCACCCAGCTTTAATTCAGGATTTCAGAAATTCAGCAATGTTTCATTTTGTGAGCATTGGCAAGCCGATTAACCTGTCCTGACCCAGGCTCAGTACACATCCATGCTACAGAGAGCTTTGAAGAATCTAGTTGAAAGATTAAAGAAAACGTGTAGTATTTTATTGGGTGCAAAAATGATTTTTACAGGAATATAAATTTGAATAGTTTGAAATCAATTTGAATGAAATGTATGGGTGCTTTAGTGTCATAAATGAGGTTTTAGATTCTGTTTTCGTAGCTTTAACAGTCTCTCTTAGAGTAATAATTCCTTTTTAAATTAAAAAATGATTTGAATAATTCTGAGTTTATAACGTGTATAAAGTTATCTAGGCATCTTGTCATTTTTGCCTTCATTAAAATGATTTCTATAAACACAGGTTGATGGTTAACATGTGACTGACAGAATGAGGTAACTTTTTGCAGACATCTTTGTGAAATAAGTTGTAGGATTGCCACGGAATGCAACGTTCAGCACTGAAAATCAGGTTTACTTAATTTGCAGGCAGATCACTGAGTCACAACTGCCAACATCTAGCAGTTTGCAAACCTGTCTTACACAGACTCTTTCAAATAATCACATTTACAAGAATAAGCAACTCTGAGCTTTTTAGGATTTTATTATTAATGCTAAGTCTGTGAGTTATCTAACCCCTTTGTTTTTCTTCTCTTTTTTTGGCTGGCTGACTACTATTTTATGTTTCAACCAAAAGGTAGTCAGAGGATGGCACATTTAAACATTTAACCAGCCGAGTTTGCTATATTCAATGTTTGGGGAAGAGGTTTAGTCATAAGAGAGGCTTTACCTCTTAGTTAAAATGAAGTTTGAAGATTGCTTGTGAATGCCAATTATCCCTGTATCTCTGGGCTCTCTGCACATGCATAATTAACAGTTGCCTGTATAATGTTATTTGACATTGTTTCTTAAGGCAATTATGATAGTTGCCGAAGTGAGACTTTCTTTGGTTTAAAGTCTTTAGCTTTCAGGTAATGTAATTGAGCTAATGCAGTGGATAAATAAAAATTATAGCACACACAGATGTCCTCCACTTTGCACATACTTAATCCCTTCTAATCTATTGCAGTTTGGCCCTGGACTTCCCTTATTTATGACTGAAACCATGCTCCTCACACATTAGCGGTCCCCAACCTTTTTGACATTAGGACCCAGTTTTGTGGAAGACAATTTTTCCATGGATGAGGTGGGGAGCAGAGAGGGGGAGGGCTATGCAGTCAAACCTCATTGCTAATGTTAACTGTATTTACAGCCTCTCCCCAGTGCTAGCCTCAGCTTCACCTCAGATCTTCAGGCATGAGATATTCTCATAAGGAGTGTGCAACTTAGATCCCTCGCATGCACAGTTCACAGTAGGGTAGTGCCCCTTCTGAGAATCTGATGCCACTGCTGATCTGAGAGGAGGTGGAGCTCAGGTGGTAATGTGAATTATGGGGAGTGGCTGTAAATACAGATGAAGCTTTGCTTGTTTGCTGGCTGCTCACTTCCTGCTGTGCTACTCAATTCCAGTCTGTGGCCCTTGGCTTGGAGACCCCTGTCTTACATTACACGATGAACTGTCAGTATTGAGCAAGACTTGAAAGAGGTTGGCTTGAATCTTCCAGAAAAGCACCTACTTTTCTGCTTTTCAACATTCAAACATAAAGGACATGGGAAAATGAATGTGGTCCAAACCTGAAATATAAGCAAGATCTACTATGGAGGGCATGTCTTCATTCATAAAAGTGCCATATTCTTTATAATGGTTGAGACACTGTGTTCAGGACAAATAATTCTTACCTCTCAACACCCCTTCCTTGTAACCTCCTAAATGTAATGGTGCCAACTAGTTCTCTTTTGCTTTTGTGTTTTAAACTTCTACAAGGTGAGACACAAACATACATGGCATAGTTCTTAGCTATCACAGGTACTTTAAGAAGTCGAGTTATGGAGTACAAGACTCCTCTGTAGAACTCTTATTAGAAAACATTATAAAATATAAGACTAGATATATAAAGGGCCAAGTAGGTGTATCCAGACCTTGGAAAGGTTAATTGTCTTTTGTTAGTGAATTCTCTATTAGAGATCACCACAGCTTGGGTAAGTTTTCAGTTGTAATTGTGATTAGGGGCTGCCTCTTAATGTGTGACTGGACATTTGGGAGTGCCTAGTTCCAACTGAAAGATGCAAGCTGGAAGGAATTTGCTCTAAGAAAGCTAAAGGTTAATTGATTTTGTTGCTTGTCTGAAAAAAGACTGTTCAAGGAAGAGTAATGGAATACATGGACCCTAGGAAAGTGGAAGTATTTTTTTGTTATCTGCCTCCTTTTATATGGACTTTCTGCTCCTCTAATCACCTTTTAATTATTTCATCTTTCTGGGCATTCTTAACACTAAGAATATGGCTTCTGAGATTGAGAAAGTAAGTTTACTGGCCATTGAGAGGGTCTTCCCTGCCTTCAGCAGCAGTTTCTGATGATTGAACAAGGTTAAGCCAGTCCTTTGAGACTCATCAGCTCTGGATGCAGTCCCAAAGCCAACTATTCTGAAACTGCAAATTATGGTTATGGGGTAGACTGCAGATGTGCAGGATTTTTTGTGTGATTGCTGCTTAATCTTTCAGCTAGCCATTTTTGAGCCCAGTTACCTTTTACCATATTATTGGGAGAGGCACTCACTCACGTTTAGCAATAAAATACTGGCCTTTTGAAAAGTACTTGGTATCTGAGGACTGGTCATAATAGAAAAAGTCTTATGTCTCCTTCAAGTGATAGGGATAAGGAAGACAGTGAAGAGCGATTACTTATAATGGAACTGGGTAACAAGAATACAATTGGAGGTTTAGAACTCTGAAAGATAATTGGCAAACACTTCAAGTATTTATATAGCACAAAATCCACAAAAAATATTAAGAGGCAGTATAACACTGTGAAACTCGAAGTTCTGGGACTGATTCCTAACTCTACTAGGCCCTAGCTGTGCCTGTGATTCCTGATTTGTAAAATGAGCTACTGATCATTTCAGCCCCATAGGCAGAATAACAAGGAAACCCTTAGAACAGTGCCTGGCTCCTATCAAATACTGTGTGTTTTCTGTTCTTGTTACAAACAACAGAAGATTTCATATACACTTTCAGCTAACTCTTAGTAGACATAATACCAGAGATAATTTTTTATGATCAACGGCACATGAAAAATGGATTAATTTCATCTTTTATTTTCATAGCCATTACTGTGCATTAAGGTTTTTAATTCACATCTTTTACATTTGGCATTATCAGATCAGTGTAATTGAAAAATATGTGACCCTAAAAACAACAACAAAAGCATTACTGATGTGTTTTGTGATTTATTTTAATGTAAAATGTTATCTTGAAGATTTCATTTGTAACTGGAGTAACACAATTTTTGAAAGTCTTACAGCAGTACACATGCTTATGTTAGAATCATTTATATTGATATTTAACATCTTGAACATTTATGAAATATCGAATTACAATTGCTACATAGTTTATATTTGCTTAAAAAATAGGTCTTCTTTCCTAGAAGGATCATTTAAAATTGAGATATATAAAAGGTAGAAATATAAGTAAACGTTTAATTGATAAAAACATTGACATATGTTTTTTTACTTATATTTCAATTTTAGTTTGCCTTTTGTTTATTCACAATGCTTTAAAACAAAGTCACACTTAATTCATGCACTATGAATAATTGACTCCAGAGCTCTGGAAAGTTCATTGAGGTTTAAGATAAATTTGAAAAATTTACAATTTTTTCTTCTCTCTATAATTTATGCTACCTTATGATACGATGTATATTTTTGTAAACCTTTTTAGAATCAAGCTAGAAATTATTAGTAAATTGTCAAACAGATAGAAGTATGGTTTTTCATTAATTTGGGTTGTGAGAGACAATAATTAACAATATTAACTTAAAATATTTTATTTTAAAATATCTAGATTTACAGACTGCATGGGGAACAAAAATTTTTTAAAAATTAAGTCACATATATTTGTCAGTTGAATCCAATACTGTATTTTAAGGTCAAGTTCATTTTTGGTGTAATAATTTTATTCCATATTTTTTGAGATTAAAACTTGACAAGATATTCAGAAGTCACCATAACAGAGGCATCTGAAGATGACTGTGAATATGAAGAGGTAATTTGTTAATTTTAGATATTTATTCTGTAAATTTAATACATCATTCTCATAAAATATTAATTTTATTTTCTGAAATATGTAAGCAATTTTTTTTGCTTAAGAGATACTGGTTTTTCAACTGAATTTAGCTAATATTAGCTGATTAAGAATGAAATATAAAATTCTGCTTAAACATTTACATTGGATTATACCTGACTTCTTTGGTTTTCCAGTTAATTGTCATTCAGCTTAAACTCCTTATCACCTGCCTTATAGATCCATACCATAGACTGTCATCTTTGTTCAGGAGGTATTTCTCATCATTCAGTTGGCTCTTGGTGGGGATTCTTAAATTTCCACTACTCAGTTGGAGCTCAGGTCTCATGCATCCTTCCAGCTTAACTGTACTTCTGTATAATGTGCTTCCTATTTCAACACTTTCCTTTAATTCGTTGTTCTGAGACCTGTCATTACTTCTGGGACTTGGAGGATAAAATAACTCCTAAGTGACAGAAGCCATGAATGAAGCTGTGTGGAAGAAAGCCTGGTAAACCTAGGTAAATAAGAGACAGGACATACATGGAAGATAGGATTTTTATTCCTGCTGGTAAAATGGAGATAATACATACCACATGAAGTTACTGAATGAGTTAATACATGTAAAAGGTTTAAAGCAATGCTCAGCATAAGAAGCATGTGATAAATGTTAGCTATTATTAGTACATAATTGCAATCCATAGCATTCTTTCAATGTTTTAACACACCGTGAATTTTTTTTTTTAATAGACTAGAAATTTTCAGTTGCTAGTAGTTACAAAAAAGTAACAGTGGAAAAAACCTGGGATGGGGAGAGAATGGTAGTATTTAGATAGCCTAACAATTTTTTTCCCCCCAGCAGAATTGTTAGACCACATTTGCCATTATAGAATAAAGCAGTTACCCACAAGCTAGTGTTGAGTTTGTTAAAAGTGACATTGATTGATATTTACAAGGAAGTCAGTAAGCTTCCTGCTTGTTAGTTATTAATTTTTTATATATCTTCAGAATGACATGATGTCTTACATAAAATGTATTTCTTTGATACTTTGCTTAGTGAAGAAAAATTATTTCTGAAATGAAATAAGGTGTTTTACATTTCTGTTCACTCTTGGTATCCTCTTTCTTTGTAATCTAGATAGCAGATGACAATTTTAGCATTCCGGAGGGTGAAGAAGACCTGGCAAAAGCAATTCAGATTGTCCAAGAACAGGCCACAGATACAAAAATTTTGGTGAGAATTTTGAAACCTATTTTAGCTTATGACTTACTAGTAATACCTTTTATATGAAGTTTTGAAAGTAATTTAAACTTTAAATACCTTATTTATTAAATTGAGCCCTGTAGCTTGCTATGTCATTTTCATTTGTATATTTCTCATCAAGCCATCACTTAATGAAAGCAGTCATATTGCTTGTTTTTGCCGTTGTTCTCATCATGGTCACTCTTGCATGACTCTGTAACAAGTGACGCCATCCCTCAGAACCCTGTCTGATTACTATCACTGGAGACTAAACCAAGGATTTTTAACGCTGATGTTTAGAATTTGTAACATATACAGATGCTTATGAACTAATCTTGTTAAGGAATACCATAGGGGATGCTTTTTGTTCTAATACCACTAACTAAAATTACATAAAACTGATGGTATTCCTATAAAGTTGAAAACACATTTAAAAATTGACAATAATGTAACAATAGCAAAAATATTTTTAAAGGCATTTTTTAATATACCAACATTAAGAAGAATGTTTTCTTTCAATGATAAAACCTTTTCCTTTTGAGAAACTGAAGGAAATTGTGATATTCTTAATTTAGTTGTAGATTTGACTTCCGTGGTGTGAAATAGTATATGAGGCTTTACCCCATATTATGTACCTTGTGCCAATCTTTCCGTATTCTGCAGATTTCTTCAGTCTAGAAATCCAATAACTCCTTTCCAGAATATCTGCCCATGCATAATTGAAAAAAAGAAAGCTTAAGAGAAATATTTCATGAAGTCAGAATTGATTCCATTCTGTTATAAATGGAGGACTACAGCTCATAGTAAACAGCATTCCCTAAGGCATACTGTGGATATAGTTTTTTCTAGGAAGACCCACAATGAGGCCTACAGCACAGGCTCGTCAGTCAGTTGGATATCTCAGTGCAATAGTCTGTAGGAATAATTTTAGAATAGAGCATTTAAAATGAAGTGCAGCGGGTATGTTTATTTATTGCTCATCATCGTTTTGGTTTATATCATTAAGTAAATAAATATTCTAAAATGTTTTTGTTGGAATTTGGTAAAGTAGATACGCTTGGCACATAGTCGGCACTAAATAAATAGCAGTTAAGTAAGTGAATGAATAAAGGAATCATTGAATAAAAAAATTCTGTACCAAACTGTAATTTGCAAGTTCATGAGTTCATTTTATCATAAGCATATGTTATGTTTTTAAATTTGATTTTTATTTCTGTAGTATTCCAATCTTTAGTAACTAGCTTTAAGTTGTGCAATGGGTTTTCTCTTTTATAGAATACAGATTGTTTAAATCAATTTTCTTTTGTTATGATCTTAGGTATCTGAATATAATAAATAATATATATTTTCTTCCACATTATGGGGTGCAGTAGTTCCTCTGCAATAAGGACTTTTCATGTTTTTATTAAAAATCGCAGGTAAAAGGTAATGATACTTTTAGGAAAGTCAAGTGGAAATAATATAAATAGTCTTATTTGTTAAAACATTAACAAAGACTACTAATTGAATAGTTAACATTTAAATAAGCTCTTATAATTTTCTTTAAACTTAGATAATCAATATAGATTAAATATTTAAGAACTGATTGCTTTATTTTATAAGCAACTTGACAAGACCTCATCTCTACAAAAAATTAGCCGGGCATGGTAGCGCGCACCTGTAGTTCCAGCTACTTGGAAGGCTGAGGCAGAAGGATCGCCGGAGCCCAGCAGGTCGAGGCTGTGGTGGCCGGGAGCGGCCTCTGCACTCCAGTCTGGGCTGCAGAATGAGACTCCAACCCAAAAAAAAAAAAAAAAAAAAAAAAATTTTATACTTGATGCACTATCAGTTTCCTCAATAGGTGCAATGTTCTGTATTCTTAATAAAATGTTTTCATTATATTTAAAGTTATTTTTTGAAACGATGAAGAAGACAGGATATGTTATTACTCTGTAACAATTTTGTAGTGTGGTTATACTGTCAGTTGTTTCTTGAAACTGAAGTCTTTTCCAAATATAAATATAAGTAGATGTAAGAATATATATATTCCTTATGTGTATGTGTGTATATTTATACATATGAGTATGTGGTTTTATGAAAATAAAGATCTACTTACATTTCAACTGAGTCTCTTCCCTTTCAAGCTCAAGCCTTCTTATGCATTTATTATTACCTTATTTTTGGTAAGTCTTTAGCTTCTTTGGTTCTTGGTTTTTTGTTCTGTTAATTTTTGAGGTACAATCTCAAAGATCTTTTGTATTGCTATCAGTCTATGATGACTTTCAATTTTTATAAAATTAGGATTTTGATCTTTAAAGATGACAGTAGCAAGGCACCCAGATCATCCCTGACATTTTCCCTCAAATCCCCTCTTGTCCCCTCTTTTCCTTCTCCTCTTGCACTTTCTCCTCCTCGGAAAATTAAAGTAGAATTTATGGCATTCCTTTGAAATATTCAAGTATTCTTAGAGAAGACTAACTGTTGATTGACCACAGCTACAATGTTGTTTAGTATATGTATCA
The DNA here is from genome assembly GCF_000164805.1 of Carlito syrichta. Classification (NCBI taxonomy): domain Eukaryota; kingdom Metazoa; phylum Chordata; class Mammalia; order Primates; family Tarsiidae; genus Carlito; species Carlito syrichta. Next base: position 574,566 of record NW_007253882.1, on the reverse strand, counting down.
GCAGTTCTGAATGTATTATGGGAGGCCCTTTGGGGGTTCTTAAGACCGCTTTCAGGGAGTTTGTGTTGTCATCCATTTTCCAACTATACATCTGCGCTTGAATTTTCTTCATATACTTCAATCAGGACAACTTATCAGAACAGGTTGTGTGGAGAAGCTAATATGGGGATCTAGCTGTTTCCTCTAGACATGAAAAGATTTTTAAGAATTTGTAACAGTGATACTTTTCTCACTTTTTTTCTGTTTTGGAAAATGTAGGGTTTTTTCATATTAATCTGTTATTTTATTTTAATTTAGAGTTGTAGGGTGTATATGAGGATTTGCTAAAAAAAGTAAACAGTGTGCAGGTGAGGTTTGAGCTTCTCCTAATAGTGGATCTGGTACTCACTGTGTGGTTGTGTGCCCTTTTCCCCTTCTTCCTTTCTCTTTCATCACTGTCCAGCCTTTGCTCGTCCTACCACTGTGCTCCTATGTCCAGTGATCAGGGCCCACTTATGAGTGAGAATATGTGGCATTCAGTGTTTTGTTTCTGTGATAATCCACTTTGATGGCCTCCAGCTGCATCCATGTTGCTGCAAAGGACTGATTTTGTTCTTCATGGCTGCATAATATTCCATGGTATATATGTACCACATTTGCTTTATCTAGTCTACTTTTGATGGGCATCTGAGTTGGTTCCATGCTTTTGCTATTGTTAATAGTGCTGCAATGAACATATGTGTGCACGTGTCTTTTGGGTAGAGCAATTTATGTTCCTCTTGAGTATTTTCCCGGAAGTGGGATTGCTGGATGGTATGATAGTTCAGTTTCTAGTTCTTTGAAAAAACACCATACTATTTTTGACAAAGGCTGAACTAGCTTACATTCCCATCAGCAGTGTACAAATGTTCCCTTTTCTCCATAACTAACAATTGTTGTTTCCTGACTTTTTAATAATAGCCATTCTGACCATTGTGAAGTGGTATCTCATTGTAGTTTTGATTTGCATTTCTCTGACGAAGGTGAGCATTTTTTAAAAATATGTTTCTTGACTGCTCTAATGTCTTCTTTTGAGAAGTGTCTATTCATGTCCTTTGCCCACTTTTTAATGGGGTTATTTGTTTTTTTCTTGTTAATTCAAGTTTCTTGTAGATTCTGGGTGTTAGGCCTTTGTCAGATAAATAGCTTACAAATATTTTCACTATTCTGTGGGCTGCTTCTTTAGTCTCTTGATGGTTTCTTTTGCTTTGCAAAAAATTTTAGCTTGATAAGATCCCATCTGCCAATTTTAGCTTTTGTTGCCTTTGCTTTTGAAGACTTGGCCATGAATTCATTGCTTATTCTGACGTCTAAGAGGGTGTTCCCTAAGTTTTCTCCTGAGATTCTTACAGTTTGATGTTTCACATTTAAATCTTCAATTCATTCTGAGTTAATATTTTATATGGTGATAGGTCATGCAAATTTTTATTATAGTTATTGTAAATTAGGTAAATATTTAAAAGTTTATTTCCAATGTGGTAATTCTTGATAGATATCACTTAAATAAGCAAAAACTCACGGAATCCTCAATAACTTTTAAGAGTACAAAAGTGTTCTGACAACTTGAAGTTTGAGACGATTTATAGAATTGTATACTAAGATATTTTCAAATATATTGGTTAAGAATTAATATCAAATATTTTTATTTAAGAATTATGGCAATATAACAAAAACAGTTTACATTAGTAAAGTTGTGTTTCTCTCATTTAGATCTTAATCTCATGATGATAAATGCCATTATCTTAAATCTTACATATAATGTGAATGAATTATATACATATATAATTTTTTTTTAGTTTTTATAGGCTCATGTACTAAGTTCCAATAAAAAGACCAATTTGTCATTATTGAGCCCCAAGTCTTTTAATGTACACATTTAATTTCAATTAGAAAACCATGTTTCTTGTACTCAAAGCCTTGCCTATAGATTGCCCAAGCCAGTATATTTGACTTAGTGTGAATTAAGGAGTTGATGAAATGAAGCCCCAAATCAATTAAGGTTTATGTTTTAGACCACTTGGATTTTAGTGTTTATTTTTATTTCTCACTAGTCAACCACAGTTTTTAAAGGTGTGTGCATTAGCTATGTTCAGGAAGAGACAGAATGGAAATCTTTATCTGAGAGGGCAGGAATTTACCATGTGTACTGCAACCATACATACAATAAACATCCTATAAGAAGCCCACAGGGATCTTTAGAAATGAGTAGACACACCTCCCTCCACTCTCTCTGTCTTATTTTTCCTCTTGTTATCCCAATTCCTATCTCATCCTAAAATATCATTTTCAAATTTATTGACTAAAAAAGCCAAGGTAGCATTTATTATTGTATAATGAATGTTTACTTCCAGCTATATATATCCTCATTGTACAATTATATCTAATCTTCTGTGCTAGTGATCACCAGACTGTAAACCCTTGAAGATGGGCATGCTATCTATACTCTGCTCTTTTGGCATCTGTGATAAGATTTGATATAGGGTCCTGCACATTGATATAATACCTTTTTAATAATCTTAGGAGGGGTAGTCCAAATTATTCTAAATAAACTTTTGAAAAAAATCATTTTGAGCCCTGCACATTTGTTAAGATTTTTCTGTTTCTGTAACTTCCCAAATTTGCCACAACTCCCTCCACTCTGAATATCATAGCAGCTACTAGTAATGAGCATCAGTGTTAAATTATGTATAGAACTTTTGTAAAAAACTATTAAAGGCAAAAAGATCCTCTCTCCTCAGTACATTTCTGTGTAAACATTCTGTGCATCCTATGTCACCTGGTATATAACCATTACCAGGTTAGGAAAAAGAAAGAGGAAGGAAAATTTGCTGCCAAATTTCTGTAGGTGAAAATTGATCTGCTTATTCAAATGATCAGCAAATAAATTAGTGGCTTTGTTATGACCAAACTGTGAGAAAGGAGAATTGCCAGCACACCAAGTTCTAATTATGAGTCCTTTAATAGTGCTTGATCAAGAGTAGGCTCATGCCAAGAAGCTCTTGATGCCGAACTAAACTAGCAAGAAGCTTATAAAGGCAAAAACCACAAGTGGGGTACATAGCAGGGGGAGTAGAGTAAGAGAACAAGGAATTCCAAACATAAGGGAACAAAATATAAAAATAAAACATGAGAATGTGGCGGGGGAATTTTGCAAAGAGCAATCTCTTGGTGCAACATCTGATTTTGGCTAACAAAGTGTACAATTACACAGAACATGTAGCTAGGGAGTTTCAAACTGCCAGCAAGAATGGTCAGCGTGAACGGCTCAGGGGAACAAAGCTGTGGGCCTGTGGTCATGGAAACGTTACAACAATCACGCATATACATTGCGGGGAGTCAATTTAGGTCAGATAGGCAGCTAAGATGGAGGATTTTAACAAAATGGAGTGACTTATGTCAAGCAAGTTCTTGCAATTATTTTATATATTTCATTAGCTATTTCAACTTCTTGCCAATAAGAAAATGAAAGCTCTCGAGAAAAAAGGATGCTTTGATACTTTTTTTTTTGAGTTGGAGTCTCACTCTGTCGCCCAGACTGGAGTTCAGTGGCCGCTCCCGGCCACCGCAGCCTCGACCTGCTGGGCTCCAGCGATCCTTCCGCCTCAGCCTTCCAAGTAGCTGGAACTACAGGCGCGCGCTACCACGCCCGGCTAATTTTTGATTTATTGTAGAGATGAGGTCTCGCCAAGTTGGCCAGGCGTGTCTCGAACCCGCGGCCTCAGGCAATCCACTCACTTCAGCCTTCCAAAGGCGCGGGATTACAGGCTGAGCCACCGAGCCCGGCTGCTTTGATACTTTTAAGAAACTACTTATTATTTGATTTATTTTGCACACTGACTTATGACTTATGTCCCAGTTTCATTTGTCATATCTTTATTTTTCTAGTTTAGGGGTCTGAAAAGTTGTTCTTTCAAAATAGTAAATACAGGTTGAATATCTCTTATCCAAAATTCTTGCACCAGAGGTGTTTCAGGTTTTGGATGGTTTCAGATTTTGGAATATTTGCATATATATGTCAACTATAAAAAATAAGATTTGAAAATGTGATTAAGTACAGAGTTTATTCACATGCAAAGGTTGAGAATAGCCACCTGAGAAACGCAGACTTCAAAAAAATGGGTTTGTATTTCAACCTGAGGAAGATACGGTTTTAGTTACAGGCATAAAAAGGAGGTTTAACAGAGTGGCAACATTTTCCATAGAAGGTGAATACAAACATTGTGGTGATTTGACTAGTTATAGCTTGCTACATTCCAAGGAATTCTGTAAGGGTGTAATGATCTCCAGGGATCTTATCTCTGACGCCATGCTGTCTTTCCTGATCATTTACAGGACAAGAATGAGGAAGAGAAATAATTTATAATAGAAGAAGTTGCAGCTGCATGCTGGGAGACTCAGGCCACATAGTTACATTCTTCTCAAGGCTTAAATAATTTACAATCTCAACAGCTTTAACTTTGAACTATTTAATCTCACATACATCATGAGATAGCTTAGGGATGGAACCCAAGTCTAAATATGGAATTTATTTATTTTTCATATACTAGGTAATTCTATACAATATTTTAAATAATTTTGCATATGAAACAAAGTTTGTATTAACTACTTGTGTGTGGAATTTTCAATTTGTGGCATATTGCTGACATTCAAAACTTTTGGAGTATGTCAGGTTTTGGATTTTTGGATTAGGGATGACTCAACTTGTAATTTAGGTGTTTTTTTGTTTTGTTTTTTTTTTGAGTTGGAGTCTCACTCTGTCGCCACCGCAGCCTCGACCTGCTGGGCTCCAGCGATCCTTCCGCCTCAGCCTTCCAAGTAACTGGAATTACAGGCGCGCACTACCACACCCGGCTAATTTTTTTGATTTATTGTAGAGATGAGGTCTCACCAAGTGCCCAGGCAGCCCTCGAACCCACGGGCTCAGGCAATCCACTCACCTCAGCCTCCCAAGGTGCGTGATTACAGGCTGAGCCACCAAACCCAGCTTGTAATTTAGGTTTTGAAGGTCATAAGGTCTCTGTGGCAACTAATCAGCTGTCTCATGTAGTTAAAAAAAAATCTGTAGACAGTAAGAAAACAAATGGGTGTGGCTGTATTTTAGCAAACTTTTATTCATAGGAACAGTTAGTTGACCTCTGATCTAGTTGGTAGATTTATTTACTTCCATATGGAACAGTAGTACAAGTTTCTTTTATCACACATTATTTTTCCCATAGTGTTTCTAAAAATCAAAGAACTAGAATCCTCCCATTTCTCTTTATAATGACAATTAAAACAATTAAAAGGTCTGTACTTACATTATTTCTTCTTTTTAAAATTGAAAGGGCAGGCTGACCTCTTTACTGTCCTTCAGATGATCCAATCACACTCTTGCCTCAGGGTCTTTGCAATTGCTGATTCTGTATCTGGAATGTGAGTCACTCTCCCTCTTTGTCTAGATTTATGCTCAGATAGCACTTTGTCAATGATATCTTCACCACCCCACATATATAGCAACCCAGCTCCACACACATATTTGTCCTAAACCTGGGTCTCCCTATCTTTAGTTCTCTACGCCCCCCAGTTAGTACCATCTGCCATACTATGTTTTCAGTTATTCATAGTCTGTCTCCATCCACTTACTGTTAGATATAAGAACAGAGACTTGTTTGTTTTTATCTGCTTTATCCCTTTTGATTTAAATATTCCTGACATATGTCACTCAACAAAAATTGTTGAAAAAAATGTGTGAATAAATGAATCAAAGACCTATCTATACCATTAATCCGTGCTTTGATGTTTTCAAAATAAATAATTGCACATTTAAATTTCAGGAACAGAAAACAGTTCTTCCTTCAAAGCCTGTGCCTGAAGTAATAGAAGACTTTCTCTGCAACTTCCTCATCAAAATGGGAATGACCAGAACTCTTGATTGCTTTCAGTCTGAATGGTAAACAATTATGTGACTTAATAGTCTCTTGAAATGCTAACAACATTTAATGTGTCCACTTTAAACTGTCTTAGCAGACTTTGAAATGACTCAGTTTATGCAGAATGGATGGAAGTCTTTCCTGTCTCCACCTCTACATACACACACACACACACACACACACACACATACACACACACACACACACCAAAATCAGAAACTCAATTGAAAATACATTTTTATTAGACATCTTTCTTAAATATTTAGAGTAAAGTGATTTTCAACAAGTCAAGAAAGTGAAATATTTCCTGGAGTTATATTACACAAAGCTATATATGAAATATTTTTGTATAATTATTAAGAGTAATATTTCCTGTGTTTAGCTACCATATTAATCTTGTTTACTTGATTTATGTATAGTGTAATAGTCTAACTTCTTCTATTCATATGACTGATTGATTCTTTTTCTATCAATATTCTTTCATGTAGAAGTGGAATTGTATTTTAAATATTACCTAAGCACACGATTTTCTTATTATAGTTGTAAATACTCAAAAGTTATTGGTTATGAAAATCAGTAGGCATGCTGTTGTTATTCCTTTTTCTATAGTAATAATGTGACCAGGTGTATTTTCAGATTACTAACTTTTTAAAAGAAATACTATTAAATGACTAGATACACAAATGTAAGTTTGAACTTTAATAGCTATTGCATATATAGAAAGAGTGATTAATATGATATGTAAGGATATTTTTGGTGCTTCTGGACTAAATCCTTATTTTTTTTTAAGTGAGAAAGCAGGATTTATTGAGAAGACAGAAAAACTCCTACAGTGGGAGGGAACCCGAGGGGGTTGCCCCTAAATCCTAATTTTAAATATAGGAATAATTTGTTATTTCTATTCATCCAGCTGTGGTGTAGTTTTTATGTTTTGTTTTTTAATTTTGTTATTTTTGGTTCTCCTCTACTAAGAAAATGCACATAAAAGTAATCAGTTTTATTATTTTAAATTGCACATATTAATAACTTTAATGAGAAGAATCATTTGCACTAATGCGGTCTAAGAAAAACAGCAAGTTTAATGGTACAAAAAGAATACTGCTTCTTTTAAATCTGGAAATTATGTGAATGATTTAAAAAATAATTTTTAATAAAAAATATCCGTTAGAAATAATTACAAATGCATTAGAAAATACATTTTTGTAAAAGTAGGCAGGTAATTTATGGTACTAATAAAATGAAAGATTAATGTGGTTCTGTTATCTTTTTGTCATCTAAAAATGTGTGTTAGGGCAGAATGTGTGCTTATATGCTAGTCCAATCCAAAGTGTGAAATGATTTCCTTAGAGAAATCTGGATCCAGGAATACTCTTAACAATTAAGTGATGTCATATTATCCTTTTAGTTTTAGGAATCTGAATTGACAAGATGAAATTTTAGGATGCTATAATAATATTAGAATTTAAAGATGCCCCAATTAAGCATATCACTTAGCATGTTATTTCTATCATAAGGGAAAATTTGTATAAAGATCTGGCTGGTAGCCCAGCATGATGGCCAAGCCTATAATCCCAGCACTTTGGGAGGCCAAGGCGAGAGGATTGCCTGAGCCCGCGGGTTCGAGACCAGCCTGGGCAACATGGTGAGAGACCTCGTCTCTACAATAAGTCAAAAAATTAGCTGGGCATGGAAGTTCCGGCTACTTGGAAGGCTAAGTGGAAGGGTCGCCAGTGCCCAGCAGGTTGAGGCTGTGATGGCTGGGAGTATGCCACTGCACTCCAGCCTGGGGGACAGAAGGAGACTCCAACTTAAAAAAGAAAAAAAAAAAGATCTGGCTGGTAGCTCACACTTGTAATCTCAGTACTTTGGGAGGCTGAGGCAGGAAGTTTGAGGCCAGGAGTTTGAGGTCAACCTAGGAAATATAGTAGACCCTGTCTCTACAAAAAAAAAAAAAAATTATTCAGGCTTGTAGCACACACCTATTGTCTTAGCTACTTGAGAGGCTGAGGCAGAAGGATGCCTTGAGCCCAGGAGGTCAAGGCTGTAGTGAGCTGTTATTGTGCCGCTGCACACTAGCCTGGGTGACAGAATGAGATCCTGTCTAAAAAAAAAAAAAAAATTGTATAAAAAAAATCTCTTTATAATATGGATTTAGTAATAGTATTGTGGTTCAAATAATTTAATCCTTATCTCTAGCTGTTTACCTTGAGATTACACTGTATTGGGTACTTTATTTCACAAAAACTTTTAAAATTTTGATCAGAAACCTTTACCTATACTACATAGTAGACTTATAGTAATATTTAATCATATACATTACTTTTGTCATTTTTATTACAGAAATATTTATTTTCTGATTTACAAAAAAAGTTGCCAAACCCTGCTTTATATAATATATATTGGTAAATGCTGTAGGAATTTAATCTATGAACCATTAAAAAGTTGCCATTGCAGGCTTAGTCAATGCTATTTTATATTTAATTTTGAAGTACTCTTGGACAATGGTAATTTCTTTGGGGCAAAATTAAGGGATTAAAATGGAGAAAATATGCTTGTGTAATTAAATATCCTTACCTGAGCATATGTTATCCATCTCTCTCCCTGTGGCTGGGTTGTTCACATGATCAGGCATACTCACCCATTCTTGCTCTTTTTTTTCCCCTCTTATTATCAGAAATTTACTTTGGTATCATTTTTATTAGCACGGTATAATTTCACAAAGTATTTAATTTACTTCTCCCAGTAGCTGTATGCAGCAGGGTAGTCACAGTTATACTTCCATTTCATGGATGTGGAAAGGGCTTGGGGAGATCTGAAAATCTGCCTCAGTAAGTGTCAGCAAGGAACAGCAGCCAGTAAGTGACAAAGTCTACCCAGGTTATACTGATCTTAAAGACCAATCTCCTAACCACGTTGCTAAATTGTGGAATTATACAAGGGAATCTTGAAAAAAAAAAATAATAAAGATGCTGTTTGGCTTGGCTGGAGATTAAAAGAACTTAAGGAATGTCTCGATTTACAGTCCAAATTTGTGTGTCTTTTCTTTATTGACTTGATAAATCATGGGACTGTTATTAAACTTTTCAACTGTATTCTGTTTTTTTCCTGTGAAGGACTATCAGCTTCTAGAGTAATAGTTATGATGGTGCTAGGGATTTCAACATCCTATTTGGACGTAATTAAAAGAATTTTTACTTTGTTTGTAAAATATTTTGTAACCTTTTCTGAAAGCATGGTGCAAAACTCTCATTTGAGGCTGACTGACTTTTCTCCTGTCTTTTACATCTTATCTCTTGGGTGCCATCATGAAGGAAAAATAATCCTTGCTTTTCTGACACCATTTATATGTTTACTGGAATTCTGTCAAACTTTTCATCACTTATGGCAGCGAGTGTTAAACTTTCTTGGGATATAGACAAATCTTTTGAAAGCGCTATGCATGTTCTTCCTGAATTGCATACATATTCTCCATATCTACATAATTAATTCTAGGTAGTTTATGAATCTTCATGATAAATGTTATTTTTTATAAATGGAATTTTATTGGCAGTTTTTTATTTTGAGTTGGAGTCTCACTGTCGCCCAGACTGGAGTGCCGTGGCCGCTCCCAGCCACCGCAGCCTCGACCTGCTGGGCTCCGGCGATCTTTCCGCCTCAGCCTTCCAAGTAGCTGAAACTACAGGCGCACGCTACCATGCCCGGCTAATTTTTTAAAAAAATTTATTGTAGAGATGAGGTCTCACCTGCCCAGGCGGGTCACGATTATTGGCAGTTTTATTGGGAGTAAATTAGGTTTCAAATTTCTGATAGTTATGACAATCATTTTTACCCACCTAAACACACATTTCACTCTTATTTTAAGGGTAAAGGTATAAGAAGTAAACAGTAAAAAGCCAGAATGTTTCTTAAAACAAACAAAGCAAAAAGAATAACACATACATATAAACTGAAACAAAACCAGAAAATTTTATTTAGGAGAATGCAGATTTTACAGGAAATATATGTCTGGAGTGTGTAGATTAAGAGTCCCAATTACTTATAGTATTACCTAATAGTGAGTTTAGAGTCATCCTTTATATATTTACATGGATGGCAAAGTTTGCATGATAAATAATTTTTGAATGCTCTAAGATAGGTATAATGTAATATATGCCATATTTTGATTTGTACTTCTTTGACCACATATTATTTGTAGTATTTAATTTAGAAAAAACTCTAACTTTTTTCCTTGTAGAGATAATTTGTAACCTTTTTCTGCATTAAATAAAGCAAGTTACTGAAAACCAATTTCATGGTCAGGAAACCTTTATGGTCCAATACTTCAATCAATCTCTATATCTTCTCTTCTGAGACAAGCATAAATCACATTCCAAATATAGATAAAATACCGAATTTATGATTAAATGGTTATTTGTTTTTGTTTTATAAATTGTGACAAATATTATATAATATTGATTCAATTATCTTAACCTTCAGGATATTCTACAGTGGTCCTCTTGCTGTTTTTCTATATATCATATAAGGTATATAACAAAAATATGTGGCTTTATTAATGTGTAATATATTAATAAAGGAATGATTTGTAAAATGAAAAATACTGATAATTTTTCATTTTTAGCTCTAATATTTAGCTCATCTAGCATAAGCTTTGTAGGGATTTCTTTGTTAATAACTTTACTACTTAAATGTTTTTCTGTTCAGATTTTTTTCTTTAGCTTTATTGATTACTACATACAGTGATTAAAATTGTAATTACTTACAATCTATAAATGATTCTCTGATGTTCCTTATTTCACTGAGGAAATAGAAGTTCTGTGATTCCTGTCTTCCTCTATACCAGTCTGCAGCTTCTAGTCTCAGGCATTTTTGTCTCCTGTCACAGACACTGAGCTGTTATCAGAAACCAGCCATACTCTGGTCTACTCCATCCTAACTCCTCTAACGTACTCAAGGGCATTGCTTCTGTAATTGTCAACATTTCCCTCTCTTTGCTAGATCATTCCTGTATGCCTCTGCAAAAATATTTCACATGTAAAAACAGGAAAAAAAAACCCTTCTAAGTTCATTTTGATTTCCTAATTCTGATTTATAGCCTATAAAAACTTCCTTGAAAAGTTTGCTGCTACTTTCTCATTCCCTAATCTCACACATGCTTTAGTTTGGCTTTCATCCCCATGACTCTACTGAAACTTTTGTCAGTGACTTGCACATTGCCAAATTCAATGGTTGATTCTCAGTACTCTTTTCAGTCTTCTGGCAGCATTTGTCACTGTGGCTCATTTCTTCCTTTTTGGTCCGCTTTCTTCATATGCCCCCTGGGCACAGCTCTCTCATAGTCTATTACTGTTTTACTGGCCTCTCCTTCTTAGTCTCTTTGGTAGTATTTTCTCTCCCCCCCACCCCGAAGAAATGGACTGTTTTATGGCTCAGTCCTAGGACTTCTTCATGTCTTTTAAACTTTGATTTCTCCCTGCCTTTCTGTTCTCTTCGTCTCATCATAACTTTAAGTAATATCTGTATACTGATGATTTCCAAATTTAAATTGCCTGCCCTAACTTTTTCCTTGAACTCTGAACACGTATTCCCAACATTCATCTTCATTTGAATGTCTGCTAGATATATTTCAGTTAACATGAATGGAAACAATTTCTTGATTACTCCAAACACCCAGCTTCTCCTGCATTTGTTCACATTTAGTAAATGTCTGCTGCTCAGCCAAAAGCCTTGGAGTCACCCTTGATTTCTCTCTTTTATCAACTCTTGACAGCTGATTCACTAGAGAGCCTGTTGTCTCCACCTTTACAGCATGTCTCGAAGATCCCAGCTTCTCACAACCTTCACTGCTACCGACTTTGTTCAAGCTTCCATTCCCTCTCTTGGACCTTTGCAGGAGCTTGCTAGCTGGTCTCTCTGATTCTATGCTTGCCTTTCTAGCGATTGTTTCTTCAAACAGATGAATCTTTTAAAAACATAAATCGATCAGTGTCACTTGTCTCAAAACTTTCCCATGTCTCCATTCTAATTGAGTCCAATCACCTTTCTCACCCTGACTCTCTACCGTTTTTCTGACTTATCTCTCTCCACTCTCTCCATTGCTTCCTTGTCTCCAGCTCCAGGCAATCCAGATATCCTGGCTTTTTTGCTCTTGCAGATGCCAAACACTTCCTTGTTTCAGGGCCTTGGCAATTACCTTTTGTCAGCCCTGGATGCTTCTCTCCCAGGTATCCAGTGGCATAGTCTCTCATTTCCTTCAGGTCTCTGCTCAAAGATCACTTTGCCAGTCATGACCACTTAATATAAAACAGCATAAACAACCCCATCAGGGTCCTCACCTCACTCTTTCTCTATCTTTTATCCTGCTTATTTTATTTCATAGAACTTATCACTGCCTGTACTAGAATGGAAACAATGAGATAGAGACTTAGACAGTGTTGTCAACTTTACCGGTGTCTAGACGAATGCCTGGAACTTATAGTTATAGCTATAGTTATATAGTTATAGCTATATACCATTATGATATTAGTTCCTAGCACTTTATTAACATTTTATTTTTAAAAAATGAATGTTGATATTTTAATTTATAAATGTAACATAGCAACTGATTACTATAACATTTCCTGAGACTTAACTTTTTAAATTATGTATCAATTAAAACAATTTAGTAGAAAGAAACAACATAAAACCTTTTGTTTGATTTTTATCCTAGGTATGAGTTAATACAGAAGGGAGGTACTGAACTTAGAACTGTTGGGAATGTTCCAGATGTCTACACCCAGATCATGCTTTTAGAAAATGAGAACAAAAATTTAAAGAAAGACTTGAAACACTACAAACAAGCTGCTGAGTATGTTATTTTTTAAATTACATTTTTTTCTTTTTCTTTTTGACTAAGTAAAACAGTTGAATGAGGCTGATAGATGTAATGTGCCAGAGCTTTAATTTAGGAGAGCTGAATTTTATTTAAGTTCTAGTTGCAAAGAATGTGAAAGACTTCATTAGCAAATTAATTAAATAGATGACCAGAACTCTCACAAATGCAACTCACTAACAAGAGTGGGATTCAGAGGGTTGTGAGGGAGATGGTTAATTTGTTATATAACAGTTACTTCCTCATGTATCAATAAGCTTTTCATGATTTATGAAATTTTTTCCTGTAAAGATAAGCTAATTTCTGAAATAATACAATTATAAAAAAGAAGAGAGGTAGAAACCAGTTTATTTCTAGTTGAGGAGTTTCTGTATTGGAAAATTCTCCAAAGTAAATAATGTAGGGCAACCCCCTCAGGTCCTCTCTCACTGTGGGAGCTTTTCTGTCCTCTCAATAAATCCTGCTCTCTCAAAAAAAAAAAAAAAAATGTGAACTGTGGACTTTGGGTGACAATGATATGTAGATTCATCAGTTGTAGTAAATGAACCTCTCTGATGGGGGATACTGATAATGGAGAAGGTTGTGCACGTGTGGAAGCTACAGGCATTGAGGACATCTCTGTACTTTGCAGTCAGTTTTACTGTGAACTTTACACTGTTCTAAAATATGAATTCTTTTTTTTTTAAAGAAAAATATAAACAATTCATAATCACACCACCCAGAACCAACTGCTTATCCTTTTGTTGAATATCTTTTTGGATTTCCTTCAATGCATGCAGACAATTCAAGTGTAATTAAAAAACAAAAACAAAAAAAACTATGGTAATGCCTTATGCCATATTTTGTAACTTATTCTTTATTCAATAATATATAATAATATATTTTTATGAAAATAAATTTTATTCTAAATTTTAAAAAAATTCAGAAAGGAAACCCTTGTTTTGTGATTTCTGGCATGAATTTTTACAGAGGAGAAACTTAACAGTTAGCAGTCAAATCTCTCCACACCCTTCTTTCCTTCTAAAATTAATGGAAGACATGTAGTTTCTGGTGAACAATTTTAGATAAACAACCAGTTATTCTGACAAGAAATATGTGACTGTGTTGTCTTAGGATGAAGTAACTCAACTGAGACAATGTTATATGGAAAAATCAGTGTTTGGGTGTGGAGAAGAGGTCATGTTTGTTTAATTTATTCATTTTTATTAACCATATTTAAGGATGGCCTTACTCTGTTAAAGAATTATATTAAACCAAAAGTTAAATTAACGGAACTGCTATGTAAAAACATAATAATTTTAAGATCTTTGAAAAAAATTAATGTAAAAAAAGCATGACTTTGCAGTGCAAAGTGGAGGAAACATTTAAAAGAAGCTCCTACTTTTGACAGGTGGCAATAAATAAAGGATAATGGGTATGATTATTTATTTTGATATTATATGTACTTACAGAAATGTTTTTGTGAGGTATACACATTTCCTATAGATGTACTGTTTAGGGTTTTACATTTTAAATAGAAGTGTCTGATAACCTACAAGAATGGTGTGTTACTAGAACCAGTCTTCTCTCTATTCTTGGTTTCATGTCTCAGAATTGATTTGCACTGTGTGCCTTGATGCTCACTATGATCTTATACTGATACTTAGTAGATACACTGGAAATTTGACAACAAATTTCTTATAGTACTGCCTGGTATGGGGTTTCGGTTTCTGGTCTCCTTTGAATTATTGCTTGAGTTTGCTAATTTTCTTTTGAATAGATATACCTTCCTTATGCAATGAGTTTTGCCTCCAGTGATATTAAATAATCATTGTTGATTACTGGTTGTCTATAGAATATTATATTTAATAATAATAATAATAAAAAAAACATTAGTCATGCAAATTGTTAATTTAATGTTAAAAGAAGCCATGATTAAAACAGGTATCATTCAAATGAAATATTTCTTGTTTGTGCTTGCTAAAATATTAGATTATAATTCCAGTTTCAATGGTTTATTATTATTTTTCAAATCTATCTCATTCAATATAATTTTAAATCTAAAAAATTGGAAAAGGAAAATATTTATTTGCTTTAATAACCTGACAAGGAACATTTGGAGGGAAAGTGCTTGGCCCTTATTAAATGCTTAATATTTATTTTGTTGAGTGACTATTAAGGATGAATGCATTTTCATAGCACCTTTGGGTAGAGAGAACCAAATTCTCTTCACCTCCCCCCACACCCCGCCCATTACCCCCTTGCATACTTTGCAGCTTCTGGTAACTATTATTCTCCTCTTCACCATCTTGAGATCAACTTTTTTAGCTTCCATCTATGAGTGAGAGCATGCAATATTTGTCTCTCTGTGCCTGGTTTATTTAACTTAATATAATGATCTTCATAATGATCCATGTTGTTGCAAATTACAGTATTTCATTTTTATGTCTGAATAGCATTCCATTGTGTACTTAGACCATATTTTCTTTAGTCAGTCATCTGTTGCTAGATACTTAGGTTGATTCTATATTTTGATTATTGCAAATAATGCTGCAATAAAATTTCATGAAAATTTCCTGAAACTGTCTCTGTCATGCTATAAGCTTGTCCTAAATCATAATGTTTCATCTCCAGGATTTTCAATTTGATTTGTGAGTATATTTTTCCAACAGAAATCATTAATAAACATGAGATTCTGTTTATGGAATTTGATCTAATGTTTGCCTTTTTAGGGTAGGCTATTTCTTAAGAGTTGATAATTTGTACATATGAAATACCTTCCTAATAATATTTTAATACGTAAAAAGAGTCAGGCTGCAGACATATTAAATATTCCTGATTATGCTGGTAGCATTTAATGATGTATCTAGAAAAATCAGAGGAGTTATATAGCTATAAAATTAATATTTATCTGGGGGAGAGTTGCCTTGGAAAGAGTACTGAATTTAAAGTTCAAATACCTGGTTTCCAGTATTCTATCAGTTATTAACTCAGTTTACTGAATGGCTACCAGTTTTCTTATTAAACTGGGATAATTATGCATAATATTATTAATTCCTACAGAGTAATGTGATAATTAAATGAGACAATCTATGTAAAAGAGCTTTGTAAATCACAAAGTGCTTTGAAATGTCAGTTATTATTATCGGTATATCTAAAGGCTGTCATCTCTAGTTTTTTTTTTTAAGTCATCACATCAATAATATTTTTGCAATTCAGCAACAATGAAGCATGAAGAAAGAAATGAAAGAGGAAAATATTTCACACTAAAATATCATTTGAATTGCTATAATTAAATCAAGGAATTGTCTTTTTCTGTGCTGTAAACATTTGCCAGTTTTTTGAGATCAGAGGTTTTCCCTCTACCTGCTACAAATATAAGTTGTCTTTTAAAATACAGAGTTTGGAAAATGTTGAGAAATTTTCCCTGTGGATTTTTTAAGGAGAAAATTGCTTACTAAAACATATATATATATTTTATATATTTTTGCATTCTGGATACCGGAGAGGAATGATGTATTTCTTGGAAAAGGAGGATATAACTTTAGTTTTCTTAATAGAAAATGTAGGCCAATTGTTATTTTAAATGCAAAGGTCTAGAATTTAAGTGACCTGCCCCACATTTCCAGAGAATTGGTGGTTGAATGAAGACCAGAAATCTTTATTTAGAATGATATCTTTCAGTTTTAGGACACTATAAAACTTTGTTTTATTTAATAATTGACATGCTAAAAGATTCTCCTTCGCCTGAGGTCCTTAAATAGCTATTATGAATTTTATTAATTAGAAACCCATTTGCTTGATCTCGTGGTCTATGTTGACTAGCATTTTATGTCTTCTTCTCATACTGTGGACAATGCAAATAAACTCAATTGGCTGATTTATTCCTAAAAGCACCAGTGAGTGTACTTGTACTTGATAGTTTGGCTTTCAACTCACCTTTTCTCAGTTGACCTTAGGCCCTGAAGAACTCTTTTTCACCCAATTTATGAGTTTCTGTATGCACTCTATTTTTTCATTCCTATCCTCCCTCAGCTCCATGACAACATGTTGCTCTGCCCCTCCTTCCTTATTGACAGGCTTCCTTTCCTCTTCCTCCACACCATTGACACTTGCGAAGTCCTTTAGAATAACCACTGACTACATGCGAATATTGACAAATATGTATCAGGTAGTGAGCATTATGTGCTTTGAAGAAAAAGAACATGAGTAACGGAGATAGATGGGGTGCTGTTGATATTGGGTGATGGAGAAGGACTTCAGATACCTGAAGAGACGAAAGAAAAGGCCAGGTGTAAACTTGAGAAAATGAATTCCAGGCAGAGGAAAAAGAAAGTCTAAAAAGTATATGGTGGAATCAGCTTGGCTTGTTAGGGGATGAGCAAGGAGTCTATAGTGGCTGCAACCAATGAATTAGTGGTGGTGGCCTTTGTTAGAACTTTGCATTTATTCCCTCGAGTGATATGTGAAGCCAGTGGGCAGTTTTGAGCAGAAGCACAGTGTGAATTGGCTCCTGCATGGAAAATAGACTAAGGAATGGTAGAAACAGGGAGAACAGTATATTCTGGATGGCTTTCCTGTGAGTTGTCTTAGTTAATGGTCAAATAATAATAGTGAAGTAACAGCGAGCTTCTTTTTGGACAGTTAGGTTCTTGCAAGAACAATATCTGCTATTATCAAACTCTGCATTACTAACCCCATTCATACTTTGGTTCAGAACAGATAATTAATCAGGCATTTTGACCAGAGTATGCAAGTACATAATGCTTTTCCATATATTATATATAAGAATATAATTATTATTCATTTACTCATGTAAGGGGTATTCATTGCTTAGTACAATGTTTGTTACATAGTAAGTGCTTAGTAAAAATTAAATCCATATTCTGTATTAGAGCCCTCTTTTTTCTTTCATAAAACTCAGTACAGTTTGCAATTATATATAAGTGTTTATTGTATTTGCTTGCTCATTTTCCCTAGAGTCCTATCAACTTGATGAGGGCAAAGATTTCTCCTGTCTTACACCTCACAGTAGATGTGCACAGTGCCTTGTATATAGTATATATTGAGAGGATAGAACAGCATCACCATCGTCATTGTTCCCTTTATTAACTTTTTTATTAGCAATGGCAGCAACACTGAATAAATCAGTGGTAGTTCTTGTGGAAGGATAATTCATAATAATTTACTTAGTTAAATATATTAACTTTTAAAGTCCAAAAAATATACACCAATGGAACAGCATAGAGAGCCCAGAAATAAATTCACGCATATATGGTCAACTAATCTTGACAAGGGTGTCAAGACAAATGGTGCTGGGAAAACTGTATGTACATGTATTCAAAATAATGAAATTAGACCCTTATATTTTGCCATACACAAAAATCAACTTAAAATGGATTGAAGACGTCAATGTAAGAACATTAAACTTATAGAAGAAAGCAGTATAAAATGTAATGACATTATATTAGCAATGTTTTCGTAGGTATAATGCCAAAAGTGCAATCAACAAAATGAAAAGGCAGCCTACAGAATGGGGAGAAATATTTGCAAATAATATAACTGACAAGGGGTTAATCTTCAAAATGTGTAAGGAACTCCCACAACCATAAAAAAAAAAAAAAAAACAGACAAAAACTAATGAGCCAGTTAAAAAATAAACTTAGGACTTGTATAGACATTTCTCCAATGAAGATATAAAAATGGCCAATAGATATAGGAGAAAAATGCTCAGTTTCACTAACATTGAAGGAAATTCAAGTCAAATAAGAGATCAGCTCTCAGGATGACAGTTTCATAGCAATATGTGAGAATTCTAGTTGCTTCACAAAATCGCCAACATTGAGTGTTATTATCCTTTTCAATTTGAGCTATTTTAATGGTTTTATAATGGCATCTCATGGTTTTGGTAATGTTATCTTTTGATGAGAAGAAGTTTTGAATTTTGATGGCATCTAATTTTTTTTAAGTGGTATTTATTTTGATATTTTGTCCAATATATCATTGTCTACCCCAGGTTACAGAGATATTCTCCTCTGTTTTCTTCTAAATTCTTAAAGATTTAGAATTTTGTTTCAGTCCATGATCTCTTCTTAGTTTTGTGTAAGGTATGAGGTGGGAGCTAGAAGTTACTTTTCTTTTCTATAGGTATATTCAATTGTTCTGGCACCATTTTTGAGATGTTTTTTTCTTCTAACCTCACTGAATTTTTGTGGTACTTATTTGAAAATCAATTGACCCTATAAGTATTGTTGTATTTCTGGACTGTTTCATGCATCTGTTTGTTTATTCTTATACCAATACAATTGATTATTGTAGTTTTAGGTAAGTTGAAGTCATGTGATGTTAATCTTCCACCTATGTTCTTTTGAAAGATAGTTTGGCTCTTCTAGGATCTTTATATTCCATATAAACTTTAGAGTCACTTTGCCAATTTCCACACAAAGACATGGGTGAGATAAGAATGGGACTGAGTTGACAATATAGCTTAACTTGGAAAGAATATCTTTGTGTGTGTGTATGTGTGTGTGTATGCATATTTATTTTTCTAGGAGGGGAAGGATTGGTATCTTCACAAGCCTTCTATTTACATGGCATATCTCTCCATTTATTTGTTTAATTTAATACTGTGTATTTATGAAGGAGCTTGAAATTTATGCCTTCTAGATCTAATTATCTAATGTCTATATTTCCTTGTTGCATTTTGAGCTTCATATAATAGGGACTGTTTTGTGTTCAATATATCCTCAGGGTCTATCATTGTGCCTTGAATATAGTAGGAGCTTAAGCGATTGTGTGCTATTAATCAATCCTTTACTCTTTAGTTAAGCTTTTAATAATTTTTTAGGGTAGTTAATTGATGATTTTTTCCTCTTTCATAGCATTTATTTGGAGCAGCCATCATTTCACTTTCATCATAGGAATTTAAACAACTATCTGTCAAGCTAAATCTTGCCATATTTTGAGTATTGTCTTCCTTTGCTGGACTTTTACAATAAGGAATGAAATGCAGGCCAAAAAGGGTTTATCAAGTGCCCTAAAGCTTTGGTAGAAAATAATGCTGACTGAGATTGCTAACTGGACGATGAAAAAAAAAACTACCATTTTAAAAAGAATACAATATTTGCTAAATTAAACATTTTTAAAAAAATTTTATATTCAGGGGTTACACATGCATGTTCACTATATGGACATATTGTATAGTGGTGGGAACTGGGTCTCTGGTGGCCCATTCCCACTGTGCCTTGTAAGCAGTTTCTGAACCCTAACTTCCTTTTCCCTTCCCTGTTTTTGGTGTCCCCACTGTCTATTATTTCCGTCTTTGTGACTGTTTAACTCCCACGAGTGAGAACATGCAGTATTTGATTTTCTGTTTCTGAGTCAGTTTACTTAGAATGATTAAATCCAACTCCATCCATGTTGCTTCAAAGGACATGAGATTTCATTATTTTTTATGGGTGCAATAATGAAATATTTTTCTTTGCCATCTAACAGAAAATGTAGACATAAAGAAAACTAAAATTTGATGGCAATTAATACTGAGGAAAAAATAAGGTGCTTTTACTAAGGGGACCCTGATTACACTTAAAAAATTCACTTCTGTGAAAGGTCAAAGAGTGCCCAGTTTTTGTGAGGACCCATTTCATTTTATGACTTTCAGAAACAAACACTGTGGAAATAAAAATAATAATGAGGCTCATAAAATTTCATGCTTTAGTGTTTAGGTAATTGCTTGTTA
This sequence comes from Carlito syrichta, assembly GCF_000164805.1. Classification (NCBI taxonomy): domain Eukaryota; kingdom Metazoa; phylum Chordata; class Mammalia; order Primates; family Tarsiidae; genus Carlito; species Carlito syrichta. The sequence goes on along the minus strand of NW_007253882.1, from coordinate 554,054 downwards.
AATTAAGAAGGTATTTTTTTCTGGACATGGTTATACCTCCCTTTTTTTTTGGCTAAGACTATAATAAAAGCTTTCTTCTAATCTGGTTGAATTCCATTTTGTCCATCCTACACTTGTTCTAATATGAATTTTAGTGGATTAAATTAATTTATTTATAACTAATTGGAGATAATGAAATATTTGGCAATTACATAATTACGGTTATGAGAAATTACTTTGATGTAAGTCTGAACATGAGAAAAACATTTGACAAAGACAGGTTCCCTTGATTTGTGAAAGTAAACAAGAAAATGTTTATGTGCTTTATTTCATCAAATTATGATAACAAAATAATCGAATAAATTTATTATTAAATGGTCATTCCAAAATACTTGACTATTCAGTTAATAATATTTCACAGTGACATTCACTCAAAAATATTTTTTAGCATACTTTAAAATAACATTCATAATGTATTAAATGGAATTCGAGGGTAGTACTTTTTATAGAATAAGTATATGTGTAATTAATATTTCAGACACTGTAGACTTTGATGTGCTAGTTCCATGAAATGGGGAGGTTAGATCGTTATTGTAGCATCTCATTAATACAAAACATGTGTGAATTATGTTCTTTATGATATACAAATTTAAATAGATAGTTCAACTGAGTAACTCTAGATTCATTGTTCTTGAAACAGAATCTCTGTGTTGCTGTTTATGTAAATAGTATTTTTTAACATAAAGATACCCTATTAGTATAGGAAAATACCATATAGTTTAAAATATGAGTTGCTTGTATGAGTATTTTAAACTTTAATCTTTTTTTTTTGAGTTAGAGTCTCACTCTGTCGCCCAGACTGGAGTGCAGTGGCCGCTCCCGGCCACCGCAGCCTCGACCTGCTGGGCTCCGGCGATCCTTCCGCCTCCGCCTTCCGAGTAGCCGGAATTACAGGCGCGCGCTACCACGCCCGGCTCATCCACGCCCGGCTCATCCACGCCCGGCTCTTTTTTTGATTTATCGTAGAGATGAGGTCTTGCTGCCCAGGCGGGTCTCGAACCCGCGGGCTCAGGCAATCCACTCTTCTCAGCCTCCCAAAGGCACGGGATTACAGGCTGAGCCACCAAGCCTGGCTAACTTTATTCTTTAGTATCGCTTTTTTTTTTTTTTTTTATTAAGCAGATAGGCAGCAGGAAGGTCATAATAGAAGCATCACCATGACATGAATTTAAATTGTTTTACTGAGTAGACTTCATTGTGCAAACAGAAAGCAAGTCCCTGAAAACCAATTTAATGGTCAGAAAAACTTTAAGGTCTAATACATCAATCAATTCCTATGCTTTCTTTCCTAGGATGAGCTCAAATAGGCTTCTAAATGTATATTTTAAAAGTGAGTTTATGCAATGCTACACATTTGTGATTCTGCTTAAGAAACGTTGAGGCATTCTTTTTTATAGTATTTTTAACCTATTGTGGGTTTACATTTCAGATAAGATAAATAAAACATAAGCTAATTTATATAATTCATCAAGTTATTGAAGGCAAGACAATTTTAGTAGACTCAAAACTGATGTTTATAAAAGTTTAAATTCCTTTTTTTAAAAGATACTAAGTGTTATACTGATAATCACATATTCTGATATTTTTGGTCTGTTAAAGGAGGTATAACTACTTATTGGCATACCCCCTAATTTAGGAAGATAAATCTAGCTTTTAGAATAATTGACTTTGTCTCCTCTACTATCCTAAAGAGTAATAACAATATCATGATGATAATGATGACTACGTTAACAATTATTGAATATTTTCTATGTGCAAGACAGTATGTAAGTCATGTTACTGAAACATTTAATTGAATACACTTTGAGGCCCATTATATACTCATTTTGCATATACTAAATTTGATATTTACAGAGGTTATGTAGCTTGTCAAGATTACATTGCTGTGAAGAATTTCCTATATTGAATAAGATGTTATACTAGAATTACTACAATGAAGCAACAATGGTATTCTTTTTGAGATAATGACATATTCTGAAGCTAAATTGTCATGATAGGCATATCAGGGTATTCGGTAGAATTCTCTTTTTAAAAAAATATGGTTTTAACATCAGTGTTCTAAGATCTGATTCATTATTCTTTTTGCAAAGTGTTTTTACAGATTCATTGTTTCTTTTTAAGAACAATTTATCTCTTCCATACACAGCCTTTTCCATACTTGTGGCTGAAAACAGGGTCACTTTCTAAATGAATAAGAATTCAGGTGAGGCTCTTGTTTTCACAACAAAATACCAACTCAACCATTTATTTTTTTCCATTCATTCTACTTAAACCCTCTTTTTACTTACTTCCTGCTAGGTTCGTGGAAGTGGCAAAAAAGTTATTTTTTTGGTTCTTCTTCATGCCGAGAGAGGACCTTATGTATTTGAGCCTTTGGAGTTCAGACTGTTCCAGTGTTCCTGTCTCTTCTCGCCTCCTCTATGTTCTGGCCAAACTCTGTCTTATGTCTGCAGTTGGTCTTTGTAGAAGTTTTATATGTCTACCTCAGGAGTAGGAAGCCTCTACTTTAGTGAAGAAATATGAAGCCCAAGATAGTTATTCCACCCATCAGGGATAGGGAGTCTTTCTTTTACTCTTCCTTTAACTTGCAAAGGGTCTTGGCCCATGCTTGTGTGTTACTCTTTCTTCAGGAGCCTAGGAAGTAAACGGTGGTTTGTGTCTTTCCCCCAGCACCCATTGTTCATCCCTGGCGTGCCATTACCGTCAGGGAGCTCGCCCTGTTCTCCTGGCCTGCTGCCAGTCTTTCTCCTGAACACTTTGTGAAGGCCGGTGAGAAAGGACTTGTTCAATTGGTTTAAACTCCTCTTTTGTCAGGTACCACAGCTCTTTTAAATGGCTAGGCTAACCCTCACTTGACTTACTCAGTTCTTTAAAATTTTAGCTGATTTTTGACATCCTTTCTCCTCTGCTTCGGCCAGTCTATATTCCTGTCTTTACTTTGAGTGGCTTGTCCTTATTTTGATTTTATTTTACTTGATTATATTGTCACTTTAGTTCTATGATGAGTTCAGGAAAAATATTATTTTGTAATTATCTGGCTTTACAAAATTTTATTTAATTATATGAATGTGGGGTATAAGTGAAGATTAACTACATAAGTAGTTTGTGTGTAGGGGACTTTTGGGCTTCTAATTGGCCCTCACTCCCCGCGGTAATGACCCAAGTACCTCTGTGTTGTTGCCTGCATTCTACCCTACTTTCTCCCTCTCTCCCCTAGCAGTGCCCAGTGATTGTCAATCGGTCCCTTGTGCTAATATAACTTATGTTCAAGGTCCACTTATGAGTGAGAACATGCAGCATTCACTTCTTTGTTTCTGTGATAGTTAACTTAATATGATGGTCTCCAACCCATCCAATTTGCTGCACAGTCCATGATTTTGTTCTTCTTTATGACTGCATAATACTTCATCTTGTTTATGTATCACATTTTCTTTATCTAGTCTACTTTAGATGGGGGGTATGGTTGGTTCATGTTTTTACCATTGTAAATAGTGCTGCAATAAACATGCATGTGCAGGTGTCTTTTTTGTAGAACAATTTTTTGTTTCTCTGGATATATTCCCAGGAGAGAGATGCCAGATTGTATGGAAGGTCATTTTTTAGTTCTTTTGGAAATCACCACGCTTCTTTCCATAGAGATTGAGCTAGCTTACATTCCTACCAACAGTGTGGAAGCGTTCTTCACACTCATACCAGCATCTGTTGTTTTTTGACTTGTTAATGAGAGTCATCCTTACCAGAGTTAGGTGGTATCTCATTGTAGTTTCGATTTGCATTTTTCTGATGCATTTGCTCGTGTGTCTGTTGGATGCTTGTATGCCATCTTTTAAGAAGTGTCTGTTCATGTCCTTTGCTGACTTTTTAATGGGTTTGATTGTTTTTTTTCCTTTCACTTTGCATTCTATGTAGACCTTGGATATAGACTGTTGTCAGATGCATAGTATGAAAATATTTTTATTCATTTTGTGGGTTGTCTCCTTACTCTCTTGATGGTTTCTTTTGCTGTGCAAAAGCTTTTCAGTTTGATGAGGTCCCACGTATCTATCTTAGCTTTTATGGCGTTTACTTTTGGGGACTTGGTCAAGAGTCTTTGCCTACTCTGATGTACATAAGGGTGTTTCCTACATTTTCTTCTAAGATTCTTCTTGTTTGAGGTTTTATGTTTATGTCTTTGATCCATTTTGAGATGATTTTTGTAGATGGTGATAGGTAGGGGTCCAGTTTCATTCTTCTGCATGTGGTCGGTCAGTTTTCCCAGCACCCTTTGCTAAATATGGTCTCCTTTCCCCATGATTGTTATTGGTGGCTTTGTGGAAGATGAGTTGGTTGAGAGACTGTATTTTTGCTTCTGATATCTCTGTTTTGTTCCATTAGTCAATGTGCCTATTCTTGTACCATTACCAGGCTGTTTTGGTTACTCCAGCCTTGTAATAAAGCTTAAAGTCTGGAAGTGTGTTACCCACTCCCCCACCCCCCACTTTGTTCCTTTTGCTGAGTATTGTTTTGGCTATTTGTGCTCTTTTCTGTTTCCATATGAATTTCTGTAGTGTTTCCAGGTATGAAAAAAAGATGTTGGTAATTTGATGGATATTGCATTGAATCTATAAATTACCTTGGGTAGGATGGACATCTTGACAATATTGATTGTTCTAATTCATGAATATTGAATTTTTTTCCAGTTGTTCGTGTTAATCCTTGATTTCTTTGAGCAGCTTTTTAAAGTTTTCATTGTAAAGGTCTTTCACTTCTCTGGTTAGATGGATGAGAAGTTTTTAATTTTTTTGTTTGTGGCTATTGTAAATAAGAATATTCTAATTTTCTTTCCTTGTTGGGTCTTTGCCAGCTTTTTATTTGGTTCTCTGCCTGCTTGCTGCTGGTGTATAGAAATGCAGCTGTTTTTTGCACGTTGATTTTGTAACCCAAGACTTTACCAAAGTTGTTTATCAATGTGAGGAGACTTTTGACAGTCTCCCTATGGTTTTCAAAGTATAGAATCATTCTGTCCACAAAGAGGATAACTTAACTTCCTCTTTTCCTATTTGGATACTCTGATTTCCTTCTTCTGCCTGATTGCTCTGGCTAGGACTTCCATCCGTATGTTGAACAGGAGGGGTGAAAGTAGGCATCCTTTTGATTCCAGTTCTTAGAGCATATGCTTTTAGCTTCTGCCCAATAAGTAAAATATTGGTTGTGGATTTGTCATAGGTGACTCTTACTGCTTTTTAGGAGTGTTTCTTCTATGCCTATGTGCTCCAGGGTTTTTATCAAGAAGGGATGCTGCGTTTTGTTGAATGCTTTTTCTAATTGCATTTCTAATTGTGTTTATTTGGAATTTCTCTTTTATTTAGTCAGTCTTGTCAGGGGTCTGTCAATCTCTTTCATTCTTTAATGTACTGAATTACATTTATGGTCTTGCTAATGTTGAATCAGCCCTGCATTCCAGGAATGAAGCCCACATGCTCATGGTGGATGATCCTTGAGATATGTTGTTGGGTTCGATATGCTAAAATCTTGTTGAGAATTTTTGTGTCTATATTCATCAAGGAGGTTGGCCTGTAATTCTCTTTCCTTGTGGGGTCTTTGCCAGATTTGGCTATCTGGATGATGTTAGCATCATAAAATGAGTTGGGGAGAATATCATCTTTCCTGATTGCCTGGATTACTTTCAGTAAGATTGGTATCAGCTCCTCCCTGTATGTCTTATAGAATTCATCTAGGAAGCCATCTGGTCAGGGCTTTTTTGTTGTCAGGGAGATTTCTTATAACTGAGTCGATTTCTTGGATTGCTATTGGTCTATTTAGAGTTTCACTTTCCTTTTGTTTCAACCTCAGGAGGCTGTGTGATGTCAGAAAGTCCTCCATTTCTTTAGGCTTTCTAGTTTGTTTTCATAAAATTTTTCATAATAATCTCTGATAATCTTTTGACTTTCTTCAGAATCAGTTGTGACTTTACCTTTTGCATTTCTAATTGTATTTATTTGGACTTTCTCTTTTATTTAGTCAATGCCAGGGGTCTGTCAGTCTTTCATTCTTTAAAGAACCAACTTTTTGTCTTATTTATACTTTCTAAGATATTTTTGTGTTCTAAACCTGCAGTTGTGATTTTATCTTGGGTATCTGAATTCTTCTGCTAAAGTTGGAATTAAGTGGTCTTGCCTTCCAGCTCCCTCAGGTGTGACATTAGGCTGTTTACTTGTGATCTGTTGTCTTGATATATGCATGCAATGATTTGAATTTCCTTCTTAACACTGATTTCATGGCATCCTAGATATTCTGATAAGATGTGTTTTCAGGTATCTTTTTATTTCTGTCTTGATTTCTGTGTTGACCCAGAAGTCATCATTCAGCAGCATGTTGTTTAGTGTCCATGTCTTCATGTGTTTTGTGCGGATCTTATTGGTGTCAATATTGATTTTTATTCTATTGTGATCTGAGAAGATGCATGGTATAATTTTGATCTTTTGAAATTTGTTCACACTTGATTTATGTCCAAGAATGTGATCGATCTTAGAATATGCTTAATGGGCTGATGAGTTGACTGTATACTCTGTAGTTGTTGGATGGAGTGTTCTGTAGATGTCTATTAAGTCTATCTGATCAAGTGTTGAGTTAAGGTTCCAGATCTCATTATTGGTTATTTGTCTTGGTTATTGGTTATCTTGGTTATTGGTTATCTGTCTATAGTGCTGTTAGTGGGCATTTAGGTCTCCAATTATGATTATGCGAATGTCAATGTCCTCTCTTAGTTTACTTAGTAGTTGTTTTATAAAACCTAGTGTTTCTCTGTTGTGTGCACATATGTTTAAAATGGATATAGCTTGCTGATGGTTTGAGCCTTTTATCATTGTGTAGTATTCTTCTGTGTCCTTTTAAAAATCTTACTGTGGCTCCATGTAGGCCCTTCAATGAGAGAGGGAAGGGCATTCACTTTTTCTCCTTACTCTACCCTGTGACAGTTTTCTTAACTGCAGCAGCCCCTGCTGCTAGCACTCTGTGAAGAATGGGTGGGGCAATGCACACCCCCATCTGCTGTTTGCAGTTTGTAGTACAGAAGCCTTCCCACTGAGAAAGCCTTTGGGTGTCTTTTGTGTTATTTCCTCACTGATCAAGTCCACACTCTGCTGTTGAAAAAGAGTGATTTCCCTGCCATGGGTGGATGGGGGGGGGGGGACCTTCCCTGTTGGCATGCAGGGCTTGGAGGTGATTCTTCCTGATCTGACTGGGAAGATGGGCCAGGTACTAGTGAGATTCCCTCTGCAGGCAGTCTTTCCCTGCCTGGCAGCTGGCCAGACTCCACTGGCAGAAGCCATGCTCACAGATGCTGATCCAGGAAAGGATATTTTTTCTTATTCTGTTTGGGATCTAGCTGCTCACCACTACGCCGTGACCAGTACTCAGTCTTCATGGGACCAATGACTCACACACAGTCAGGAGGGGGTGAACAGACCCAAAGCATCTCTTAGGTACACTCACCAACTTTGTTCTCTGTGCAGGTTTTCAGTTCCTGTACAAACCTGCTGCACAACAGGGGACTGGGTGCTCAGATTGTCATGTCTGCTGTCATGTTCTGGTCTTTCTGTGTTCAAAGAGACCTGTGCTGGGTGCAGGGTGCTTCGCTTGTCCAAAAGTGTTCAGGGTGTCTTCGTCTATTGGCAGCTTGGTCCCTACCTCCACCTTGCTCTGCAAGAGTGGTGTCGGTCTGTTGCTCAGTGGTACCCATCTTGGATTCCTTCTTTGTCTGGCTTTTTATTGTTCTTGTTACGACATGAGATTTTTCTTTGCAGGTTTCTACATCTTAATTAGGTACAGAAATTCCTGTTTTAATTTTCAACTTAATAATTAAAAATTACATTTATTTAAAAAAATTTTAGATTCAAAAAATACAAGTGCATGTTTGTTATGTGGACATATTGTGTACTGATGGAGATTGTGCTTCAGGTGACCCATTCCCCAGATAGTGAACATTGTACCTAATAGGTAACTTTTGAACCCTAAACCCCCTCCCTGCCTTCCCACTTTTAGTGTGCCCAGTGACTATTATTTCCATTTCTGTGGCCATTTAACTCCCACATATAAATGAGAACATGCCATGTTTGGTTTTCTGTTTCCGAATTAATTCACTTAGGATGATATTCTTCCATTCCATTCATGTTACTGCCAAGGACATTATTTTATTATTTTTTTGTGGCTGCATAGTATTCCATGGTGTATATATACCACATTTTAAAAATCCAGTCAACTAATGAAGGGCACTTAGGTGGTTCCATGATTGTACTACTATGAATAGTGCTGCAATGAACATTCGAGTACAGGTGTCTTTTGTATATAATGATTTGCTTTTCTTTGGCTAGACACCTATTGGTGGGATTGTTCAGTTGAATAGTAGTTCTATTTTTAGTTCTTCAAGAAATTTCCATAGAGTTTTCCACAGAAGTTGAACTAGTTTACAAATCATTCCCTTTTCTCTACATTTATGCTAACATTTGCTACTATTTGATTTTTTAATAATGGTCATTCTGACTGGTATAAGAGTATATCTCATTGTGGTATTAATTTGCATTTCTCTGATGATTATTAGTAATATTGAACATTTTTTCATATGTTTGTTGGTTACTTGTGTGTCTTCTTTTGGGAGGTGTTAATTCATGTTCTTTGCCCACTTTTTGTGGTGGTTGTGGTGGTAGTTGTGTGTGTGTGTGTGTGTGTGTGTGTGTTTGTGTGTGGAGTTGTTTGACTTCCTTGTAAGTTCTGGATATTAGTTCTTTGAGGCAAAATTTGCAAAGATTTTCTTCCATTCTCTAGGTTTTCTGTTCATTCTTGATTATTTCTTCTGCTGTGCAAAGGCTTTTTAGTTTAATTAAGTCCCATTTGTCTATTTTTGATTTTCTCACATTTATTTGTGGGGTCTTTGCCATGAATTCTTTGGTTAGGCTAAAGTCTAGAAGAGAGTGCTGGGTTTTCTAATAGGATTTTTATAGTCTCAGGTCTTACATTTATGTCTTTAATCCATCTTGAGTTAATTTTTGTAAATTCTGAGAGGCAGGAGTCCAGTTTCATTCTTCTGCACATGGCTAGCTAGTTTTTCCACAATATTTATGGAATAGGGTAGTCTTTCCCATTGTTTAGTTTTGTCAGCTTTATCAAGGATCAGTTGGTTTTAGGTATTTGACTTTATTTTTGGGTTTTCTGTTCTGTTCCATTGATCTATCTATCTATTCCTGTGCCAGTACCTTGCTGTTTTAGTCACTATAGCCTTGTAGTATAATTTGAAATCAGGTAGTATAATGCTTCCACATTTTAAAAAATATAGGATTATTTTGACTATCTGGGCCCTTTTTGGTTCCATTTAAACTTTAAGATTATTTTTCTAGTTCTGTGAAAAATGTTGTTAGTATTTTGATACTAACAGTATCAAACTGAATTGAATCTGTAGAGTGCTTTGGGACATATGGTCATTTTACTGATATTTATTCTTCCAATTCAGAAACATGGAATATACTTTCATTTGTTTGTGTCATCTACAATTTCTTTCATCAGGGTTTTGTAGTTCTCTTTGTAGAGATCTTTCACGTCCTTGAATAAGTTTATTCCTAGGTATTTTGTTTTCTATGTGGCTATTGTAAATGGAATTGAACTCTTAATTTGGGTCTCAGCTTGGGCATTATTGTTTTATAGAAATGCTACTGATTTTTGTACATTGATTTTGTATGCTGAGACTTTACTGAAATCATTTTTAGGTCTAGAAGCCTCTTAAAGAGTCTTTCGGGTTTTCTAGGAGTACAATCATGACGTGACTAGAGATAACTTGCCAATCAAATGCCTCATATTTCTTTCTCTTGCTAGATTGCTCTTGCTAGTTCTTCCAGGACAATGTTGAATAGGCGTGGTGACAGTGGACATCTTTGTCTTGTTCCAATTCTGAGGGAGAATGATTTCACTTTTGCCCATTTAGTATGATGTTAGTTGTGGGTTTGTCTTATTATTTTGAGGTATGTTTCTTCAATGCTTAGTTTGTTGAGGATTTTATCATGAAGGGATATTGGATTTTATCAAATGCCTTTTCTGCATCTATTGAGATAATCATATGGTTTTTGTTTTCATTCTGTTTATGTGGTAGATCACATTTATTGATTTGTGGATATTTAACCATCCTTATATCTATGGAATAGAATAATGATAGCAGTGACATTACAACTGACATCACAGAAATAGAAAAGACTAACAGAAATTATTATGACCACATAGGCCAAAAAAACTGTAAAACCTAGAGAAAATGGATAAATTTAAATAATTAATAATTATTTTTAGTTCTTCAAGAAATTTCCATAGAGTTTTCCACAGAAGTTGAATTAGTTTACAAATCATTCCCTTTTCTCTACATTTATGCTAACATCTGCTACTATTTGACTTTTTAATAATAGTCATTCTGACTGGTATAAGAGTATATCTCATTGTGGTATTAATTTGCATTTCTCTGATGATTATTAGTAATATTGAACATTTTTTCATATGTTTGTTGTTCCCATTAAAAGTGGGAAGGTAGAGAAATGGTCATAATGGCTTATTTTTTTGATGTACTGTTGAATTTGGTTTCCTATTATTTTGTTGAGGATTTTTGCATCTATGTTCATTGGGATATTGGTCTATAGTTTCTTTTTTTTTTTTTTTTTGTCCTTGCTTGATTTGGGTATCAGGGTAATACTGATTTTGTAGAATGAGTTAGAGAGGAGTTCCTCCTTCTCAATTTTTTGGAATAGTTTCAGTAATTTTGGTACCAGTTCTTCTTTGTATGTCTGATAAAATTTAGCTGTGAATACATCTCCTTCTGGACTTTTTTGTTGTTGTGCTTGGAAGATATTTTTATTACTGATTGAATTTCATTGTTTATTATTGATCTATTCAGAGTTTCTATTTTTTCCTGTCTCAGTCTTGGGATGTTGTATATTTCCAGGAATTTATCCATTTTCTCTAGGTTTTACAGTTTTCTGTTTTTGGGGGTTTTTTTGGCCTATGTGGTCATAATAATTTCTGTTAGTCTTTTGTATTTCTGTGGTGTCAGTTGTAATGTCACTGCTATCATTATTCTCATGTAGTTCTACTCTGATCTTTGTCATTTCTTGTTTTCTTCTAGTTTTGCATTTAGATTTTTTTTCCTAATTTCTTGAGATATGAGATTAAGTTGTTGATTTCAGATCTTTCTATCTTTATGATATATGCATTTAATACTATAAACTGTCCTTTCATAACTACTTTTTGTATCCCAGAGATTTTGGTAGGTTTTCTCTCTATTCTAATTTGTTTCAGCCAATTTTTAAAAAAATTATGCCTTAATTTTGTTGTTTACCCAAGGGTCTTTCAGGACCAAGTTGTCCAGTTTCTATATAGTAGTATAATTTTGGGAGTTCCTTTTAGTACTGATTTCTAACTTTATTCCAATGGGTCTGAAAATGTGCTTGGTTTAATTTTGATATTTTTTAGCTTACTGAAACTTCCTTTATGGCAAAGCATATGGTAAATTTTGGACAAATACTGGGAGATACTATGGTCGCTCAGGCTGCTGATTCAGATTCAGAAGAATGGGGTCCTTCCTGCTGGCCTCCTGTTGCTTAGACGGCTGTTCTAGATGTGCAGGAGTGGAGACCCTTCTTCCCTCAGTATTGCTGGGCACGCTACCCCAACTAGTTTGGGGAGGAGACTGGGACACTTAGCGATAGTGTGCGCTCAACAGTCCTGGGTTGTAAAGCTGACCTGGACCATGGGACCTGCTGTTCATGAGAGACTGTGGCTATAACTACTCTCCAGGCTGCAAGTTCGGGACTGTGGAACTGGGGCCCCCTGCTAGGCTCCTGTCATCTAGGCTGCTATTCTTGGTATTCCTCAGTGTTGCTGGACACCTTACCACAACTGACCAGAGAGGCAGGATGGGGCGCCTAACAGTGACACACACTGATTTCAGGCTTCAAATCTGGCTCCGGCGGCGAGTCTTCCTTCCTGGGAGAAATCACGGCTTTGGCAATGCTCTTGTCACTCTGGTCCTGTGACTGGAAAAAGCGCAACTCTGGTGCCTGACCCTGGGGCACTCTTCACAATCCTCCTCCCAGGCCCCACAATCCCTCCTCCCAGCCCCCAGCAAAAAAACCCCAGCATTCTCCTTCTGGGCCCAGGTCCCGGAGAACCTGCAATTTTTCCCTGGTGTCTTTCCCTCTTGCCTACTGTCGACCTCTCCCTGAGTCACCTGCGTCTCGGGAGAAAGGTGGCCTGAGTTGAACACATCTCTGGTTGAAAGGTCAATTTCAGAGGAAAGCTTTCTGCCCCATCCAGTGTATGGGGAACTGCACTCACTTTTCTCTGCTGAGTGGCATCGCAGGGGTTGTTTGCCTACTTTCTACTCCTGGGGATCTGGGGTGTCCTTTGCAGGTCCAGTGAACACCTGTTTTCCTTCCTGATTGAAACTCACTGAGTTGATCTTTCCGCACTATTTTGCTATGTTTAGGCAGGTGAGGCCCGCTGAAAGCCTCTAGTCTGCTATCTCTGGGTTGTCCTGAGCAGCTGCGACCAAAAATTATATTTCAATCAGCATATGGATAAATGGTTATAACTAGAAGTTTGAAGTATTTTGGAATAGGTAAAACTATACAAATAGGAGAATTCAGAATCATCTGATGGCAAAAAGAGTTGTCACAAAAATAATGGACTGTTTTTGAAGACTCTCTTAATAAATTTGACAGTAAAGATTATATTCCTAGTTTATCTACAATTTAAAAATTAGAAAGGTGTACATATATTCTTATTTTGAGTGTAAGATTTATCATTGTGATACAAACTATTCTCAACTCTGGTATTTTGTTGTTATTGTTGTTAACATTAATTATGTGAAACTCTTGCATTATCATTGAAAAATACATTGTGAATATTTGAAAGAAATGATGATTAATTTTTGTTTTATGATTGAGACATCTTGACCAGAAGCATTACAATAGCAAGCAAAAATTAAAAGATAAGAAACACTTGAACGTTCATCCAAAATTATTGTCAATATTTTTCATTGATGTATATTTGTATTATTTCTCAAATTATATTGTCAATATACACACATAGGCTAAAACTTGGAGACAATAAATTGATTATGTAATCATTGGTATATTTCTCAGATGAGTTTTCAGGACAGAATATTTGAATTAACAATTTCTTGCACCTACAAGATTGTTGACATGAAAATAAAGTTGAAATTTAAATGATAGGAGTTGATCATTAGTATTATGAATTATCTGATCATTGCTTATTTATATGTGATGAAAACTACAAAATTGCCAGTAAAGTAAAGAACAGTACAGGTCATCAAAAAAACAAAACAAAACAAAACAAAACAAAACAGTGCAAGGACGAGGAGCAGGGAGCAAGAAAGAGGCTTGGGAGAGTGGATCCAGAGACACTTTCATCCTGTATTATATCTTGCAGCCAGAAGTCACCCTGATCAGCATATGCTGCATCAGGAGCCTGAAAATCTAGCTTCATTTCACAGACTTTGGTAGCATGCCAGACACTGCTCCTCAGTGATTGCTCTGACATAGCTTAAGGAGACATCTACTTGTATGTATTAATTTTATGTGACTCAGAATTTTGAAATATTGTGAACCAGAAAAAGCAGATTTCTTATATTCTGATCCTAATGTGAAATGTCAGTGCTCTACCTCAGTCCGTTTTTAAGAATGTGAGAGTCTCAATATCTTTGTCAGTGTTCTGAGACTTTTGAACTCCCTTTTTTGTTATAAATATTTTTCATTATTTTATTGAAACGAACATATTATGGATGTGAGTGAAACATTCACATTTAATTTTTCACATAGAACATGGACTTAGAAAGAATGCTCTTGCTTGCTTTATGTCAGGGGTTTGCAGAAGATACATCCAGTTGAAGAATTCTTCTGTATTTCAAACACTGATACTGAAGACCTTTCTCATCAAGTTACCAATTGTTTCTAATAATATGATCTACTTGTGGCATATATTTCTCATCCATACTGCCAGAATAAAATTTTGATTTTCTAGAATTTATATGCTTTCTTTTTCTGATTATCAGAACTGAATAATACAATATATACTTTTTAGCCTTATATTCTAGGAAGTTAAATTCTATAAAGTCTTTTCTTTATTTTGAATTTTTCTGTTTTATATATATTTTAATTTTGCAAGCCAAACAAATTCTCTTTGGAAGTAGATGAATTATACTTTGGATGTGTTCTGGCAACATGTTTTTAATTTTCATTTACTTGAATGAAATGTGGTTGAATCATATCTTTGAAACTACACATTTTGCCCTTTCATTCCCCACCCCCATACATAATATGGCTTCCATGTAAGTTATTTTCAATGTAATCCTTCAATGAAATTTACAGCAAAACCTTGGTTTTCATATTATCTTATGACTTGCTCAGTACTGGATTTGAGCTCAAGACTAAATAATTTTTCAGAATGCAACTAGCAGTGATTTAAAAATTTATTGTTTTTTCAGCAAAGCTAGAGAAAATCTGCTGAAAACTCAGAAAGAACGTGATTTTCATCGCATGCATCACAAGCGAATAGTCCAGGAGAAAAACAAATTAATTAATGACCTCAAAGGGTAAGCTGCTCATATTTGTTGGCATATTTATTAAAGGGTTATTTAAATAGCTTTAAGAAATTTGGTAATAGCAGGTGGTTTTAAACAAAGTTATCAATTTAACATTTATTGAGCATTTATGTGTGCCAGACAATTATACTATGTGTTTGAAATTCAAAGATGAGTATGTTGAAGGCTCACTGTCAAGAGTCCAAGAAACTCTTTTTTTTTGTGGGGTGTGGGCGGAGTTAAGCAGGAATATACCAAAATATACAGCTTTGTTCCTTGTTGCTATGACGCCCAAGAAGGTAGTCATCCCAGTCACACTAAAGTGAGAGAGGACTCCGAGAAGTATTTCCAGTAGATTTGGACTTTAAAGTATGAGTAAGAGTAAAAGAGTGAGGGAGTGGGATAAGCAGGGTGCTCTTGGCAGATAGTACTTCCTGTGCGAAGGCACCAAGTCACAAAGGAGCAGGCATGTTCACCACATTGTAAGCATAGAGAGCAAAGGGCAGATGTGACTTTGCAGAGGTAGGGGGCATATCCTAGATACTCTCGAATTTATGATAAGACTTGTAGAAATTATTTTGGAGACATTATTTAGATTTACTTTCCCTTCTTCTGTATCCTCCTACCCTAAAAGAACAAGAAAATAATTTTACAATCTTTAATAATCTCTTTTGCTTGCCTTAGGGCAGTGCTGTTCGGTAGTACTTCCTATGACATTATAGATGTTCTATATCTGCATTGTCTGATTCAATAGTCACTAGCCATTATATTTAAATATATATCATACTCGTTACATTCCTTAATATGTTTAAAGGTAATATTATAATTCATTTCATATAAAAAGTCATAATTTCAGATTATACTTTTTTCATATGGTGTTATTTAAGGGGCCCTGGTGAAGAAATCATCATTACCTCATAGTACAACCAGACTTTGTGTCTATTCAGATAGCCTTAATTTCTTCATTTAAGCATTAAGAATAATGTCTCCATTTTAGCATTCAGATGAATAACTAGTGTGCATTTTTTGAGAATTTAAAGAAAACTGCAACAATGCCATCAGAGTCACAAAAAAACTGATTATCAAGTTAATAGTCAAATCCAGTGAACACCTTGTCTAATAGCTATGTCATTGCATAATAAATCGACTATAGAATATATTGTTTTGACGCCAGGCTAAGTTAGGGTCTGAGTTCTCTTTGTCATATTTTACCCAGATCTTTCAACTGTGCACACATTACAACATACTTTTTTTGTATACAACTCTGTACCTGAATATGTGTTTATAAATATATAATGTGTATGGAAATATATAATATATAGCAAAAATATATATATGATAAGCACATTAATTTTTTATTTTGGTTATGTTTCCTGAATAGCATTGAATTAATACTTCTTAAATATATATATGATACACATTAAATTTACATTTAATGCTTAAGTGTTATTGCTATTATAAATGAAGCATAATATGATTTCTAAATTAATGACTTTTATAAATATTTTTATAAAAATATTTGGTATATAAAATGACCACTGCTTTAATTTTTTTTTTTTTTTTTTTGAGT
>NW_007253882.1:523406-537746 GCF_000164805.1 Carlito syrichta | reverse complement strand
TGCCCAGGCGGGTCTCGAACCCACGGGCTCAGGCATTCCACTCACCTCAGCCCCCCAAAGGCGCGGGATTACAGGCTGAGCCACCGAGCCCGGCTTGCTTTAATTTTTAATAGAAGAAGATGATAGTATTTTGGGGAACTCTTGGGGAAATTCTGCTTTGGGTCGTGTCAGAATAATTGGCATCGAATTAGTTCTTCAACAGATACTGGACTAGTGCTCCAATTGTAAGCAACTATAAAACTGGGCAAAATATTTGAGGCAGTTGTTTGGTAAGATGTTGGAAAATTGGCAAAGCAGAACTGTGATGTCTAAGAGAAAGAAAACATACAAAATGAACAGCATGATCACCTCAGATTTCCTCCTGAAGGTACTTTTCAGACTACAGTTTGATAAGAACTAACCTAAGCAGAACATGGTGGTTTTGCTGAGCTGGAAGGCAGATGTGCATATTCAGAGCTGCAGTGGTAGTTGGAATTTGCAGAACAGTGTACCCAGAAGAAAGGAGATACATGAAAAGTAACTTAAGAACTATCTGAAATGGTTTTCTTTAGTCTTTGGCCACATCACTGACTTGTGGAAGCATAGGATGAACAAACATGAAGCCTGGCAGAGAACAACTCCTGTGAGCTGTGAGCAAAGTAGAAACTCTGAAGGTTGTTAAGTGCTGAGATATATAGTTCTGACCAGCTATAAGAGAAGGAACCTCCCCGAATACTCTGAACATTCAGTTAAGACTCTTGATCAGTCATGCCATAGGAGCAGGGCTAGTCTAGACCCAGAGAAGAAACTACTTTAGACTTGCCCTAAGAAAAACTTAAAAGTAAGTTTTGAAAGGCTCTAATTGACCCACCAGTAAATCACCTGTGTGGCAGAGAATAACTCTTTAAAGGAAGATAACAAAATCCAGACAAGTGTGTATGTATATCCAATATACAATCAATAAATGAAATTTATAGCCAGGCTCGGTGGCTCAGCCTGTAATCCCGTGCCTTTGGGAGGCTGAGGTGAGTGGATTGCCTGAGCCTGTGGGTTCAAGACCCACTTGGGCAGTGAGACCTCATCTCTACAATAAATCAAAAAAACAGCCAGGCATGGTAGTGCACCTGTAGTTTCGGCTACTTGGAAGGCTGAGGTGGAAGGATCGCTGGAGCCCAGCAGGTCGAGGCTGCGGTGGCTGGAAGCAGCCACTGCACTCCAGTCTGGGCAACAGAGTGAGACTCCAACTCAAAAAAATAAAAATAAAAAATAAATGAAATTTATATGTGCATATCTATCTAAATATATAAGTTAGATATATAGATGTGGGAAAATAGTTCCTATAATTAGGAAAAAATAGAAACATATACAGAGGTAATAGAAATATTAGAATTAGTTACCTGGAGGAACTCAAATCATTCTATAAAAAATATACCTACACATTTATGTTTGTCAGCTCTATTCACAATAGTAAAAACATGGAATCAACCACGCTGCCCATCGAAGCTGGACTGGATTTAAAACAAATGTGGTACATATACACAATGGAATATTATGCAATCATAAAGAAGGACAAACATATGAACTTCACAGCAACTTGGATGGATTTAGAGTCGATCATACTCAGTGATCTATCACAGAAACAAAGAACAGAGTACCATATGTTCTCACTCATAAGTGGACCTTGTATAATTGTAATACTATAAGCAAGGGATTGGCAGTAGTGGGAAACTGTCAGGGGAGGGGAGTGGGACTGGCAGTTGAGGGAAACTGCTAGGGGAGGGAGGGGCATACCTCATCAACAAGGGTGCCTGCATAATCAACATTTGTATACCTAACTTGGAATTGTACCCCACATCTTTATTAAAAAATTAGGTAAAAAAAAATAAAATGAGGTAAGGGAAAAAAAAGAAATAATAGAATTAGCAAAGACTTTAAAACAGCCATTATGAAATGCTTAGAGTTTTAAAGAAAATGATGGATATAATGAGTGAGCAGATGGAAAGTTTCAGAAGTGAAATGAAAACTATAAAAAAAATAGAAATTCTACAATTGAAAAAAAATTGCAGTGAACATTCACTAATAGAATTCAGTTTCATTTTCACAATGAAAAGAGTGGTGAATGTGAAGGCAGGAAATGATAAAATAATCAAACTAGTACACAAAGAGAAAGATGCTGGAAATAAATGATCAGAGCCTCGGATAAGACAGCTTAAAAAGCAAAAATATAACCTCTGGGACAGTATCAAGTAGTCTATCATATATACATTTGGAATCCATGAAGAGACTGAGGATGGCCTTCCCCATACTGCTGGCTTACACCACGGCCAAGTATATCAGTTACAATCATTCACTCAGGAACAATGAAATTGATCTTTGGGTAGGTACATGGACCAAATAAACTAACTGTGAACCAGACTTCAGCCAAAATTGTACTTATTTTCCGGTCCCCACAGATTCCCATTCTAACAGAGGGGTCATAATGTTGTTTTAGGTTTCTGGATTTCAATGGCAACTCCTTAAAGTATCTTTCTCCAGTGTATGGTCACTCAAGTAAATGGCCATAGGTAGCTTTGTGGAAGGACCAAGGTTGTCATAATAGTTTATAATGCTGTGGTGTTATGGAGTGCTTTCTCTAGTGTCTGCCAGGAAAGCTCCAGCATCTCCCCCTTGCTGAGCATTGGCTGCTTCTTTATCCAGGTTTCTAAGAGCCATGTTAGCAATTAATTTACCTCATCCACTGGAGTTCTTGCTAGGATGTTAAATCCTTTGTCTCAAGGTCAAAGAGTTATTGTTTGTCCAGTTTTACACTCATGCCTCCTTTATCAAATACCTCAAAATCCAACCTCTTGGTACCCTTCTGGTTCCCGCCAGTACATGCTGACTAATTCTTGCAGCAGTTTAGCTGTGTAGACTTTTTCTTCTCTTCACACTGTCAGCTTGGCACTCAGGAGAGGAGGTAGGGTATTTGTTCCTTTTGAGGGAAGAGCCCCCTGCAGCAGTTTGTAGCATAGCTGAAGTGTTCTCTCTTTGTAGAAAAGCCCATAGAGCCTGGGGAGTTGGGCTGCAGAACTCGACTTGTTAGGTATCACAAGAACCAGAGAAAAAGAAGAGCCATTTTATATTAATAAAAGGGTGAATTCATCGGAAAGACATAATATTTAATATGCATGATTCTAATAAAAGAGCTTCAAAACGCATGAAGCAGAAACTGATAAAATTGAAAGGAAAAAATAGATATATTATATATACAATCTAGATTATAACACTCTTAGTTATTATTAGAAAATGTAGGCAGAAATTCTCTAAGTCTATAGAACAACATTGTCAATAATTAAATATAATTAACATTTCTTGAATTCTACTTTGGACTTTACAGGTACACATAGAATGTTTGCCAAAATAGATCATATACTGAGCCATAAAACAAGTCTTTATATTTCAAATAATTGATGTCACACAAATAATGCTTTCTGACCACACCAAATTAAATTAGAAAACAATTTTTAAAAACTCTGAAAGTTTCTATAATATTTGGAAATTAAGTAACATACTTCAAATAACCTAGGAGTCAAAGAATCAGATTAGAAAATATTTTGAACTGAATGATTGAAAATGCATGATGTTGAAATTTGTGGAATGCAGCCAAAGAAGCTTAAAGTCAAACTGATGACTTTAAATGCTTATATTAGAAAATAAAGTTTTAAACCAACGAGGTAATCTTTTACCTTAGAACCTAATAAGAGCAAATTACATACCAAAAAAAGGGAAAGAAGTGAAGTAAAAATAAGAGCTAAAATCAACAGAATAGCAAATGGACAAATATAAGAAAAATAAACAAAATCAGATGCCAATTATTGGAAAATATAAGGTTGATGAAATTGATAATAAAATTGATGAACCCTAGCTATACTGATCATCACCAGATATTGACAAGGATTATCATACAGAGCTGTTGGAGGTATAAATTGGCAATTCAACTTCTAGGTATTTATCTAAAATGAAACTTAATATAAGGCTAACTTGGTTTGAAGACCATTCTGTATTTTGGATGGGAATGTCACTTTATGTTTAATCATCGATTGTTTGTGGCCCTTGTCTTATTGAAAATTGTTTCTGACTTGACTAAAGAAACTGCCTTTTTTTTAAGTATCAAAGAATAGGAGCATTCTTTTGAGAACACACTTGAACACAGCGAAAGGTGCTAGTAGGAAATGGAAAACTAGTTAAGACAAATGTGATTTTCCCCCACACTGCACTCTGCCCTCAGGTTGCAGATAAGTTGCATGCTAAATAATGCTTCTTAGGCTTCTTGGCTGTGGTGTGCTAACCTTTATATGGTTATCCATTTTTATTCCACAGCAGGGAAAAAAGAAAAACAAGGTTTAGATGTTAGGTAGAAATCACTGATTTAATTCAATTACCCTTTAAGATGCTACTGGCCTTTTATTTTTTATAGGTTGAAGTTACATTATGCATCTTATGAACCAACTATAAGGGTGTTACATGAGAAGCATCACACTTTATTGAAGGAGAAAATGCTGACCTCCTTGGAAAGAGACAGAGCAGTTGGGCAGGTAAAGGTACAGTCACAGCTACCTCAAAATGATTTTTAATCATTTTTAATAACATAAATAGAAATACTGATTTTGCTTCTGCGATAAATTTTGAAACATTTTCTCCCAATTTTCATGTAAAAAGACTCCTTTGAAAACATTCAGGAAAAGTATTTCTCTATTTTAAAACCTATAAAGATCATTATTATATTAAATGTTGTTTAATTGAGACATAACTTTACAGGAGATTACTAAATTACAGTTAGAAGGAAAAAACTCAGCCATTGTGGTCAGACAAACTTGGGTTTAAATGCCAGCTTTGACAGCTATACGTGTTAACCTTAGCAATTTTTTTTGTCACTTTTGTTAATGGGTGACATCCTTTTCTCTTCTTCCTGAAGGGATTTTGTATAGGTCCAGGCCTAGGACAGTGGTTGAGAAACCTTTGACATAAAAGTAAAGAAAACAAAATGTTTATTTGCCATATTAAAAATGTTTATCAGTGTATTGTAAAATGTAAAAGTTGAAACTGTGCTTAGCATTCTTTTATTGTGTTCTGGAAATTTTCATTTTTGGCTAAACTTTCAGAAACTACAAAAGCTTGCATGATGTTAATACTGTTTTTAAAATAATTTTATTGTTGAGACATGCTTTAATCAAGTTTATTTTTTCTTTTGCGTGAAATTCTTACCTACTAAAATGCAAAACATCACTGTCTCCATGCCTCTTATGCTTGAATTTGAATTTTGTGTTCTTGAATATTTGAGTTATAAGTAATACTGAATATCATGAGCTTAATAATCATTTAAGGTTTTATGGTATTCTATGCCAAACCTCAGAATTTCATATTGTTGCTCTTTTTCAGTTAGCCTTTTCTTCCCAGCCTTCCTAAAAGAGGTATAACTCTACATCCTGGGGTATTAGGAGCTAGAATTAGTCCTGTTCCTATTTCTTATTCCTGCCACAAGCCAAGCTTAGACCTTTGCTACACACCTTACTCTCCTTAGTCCCATGCCTGTCTCTCTATTACACTTCAAGAGGGAATCCATCAGTGATCTGGCCTTACATTCCCAAGTGACCACATATGCTTTGGCATTTGTGGCAGACTACTCATACTGATCTCTCATTCTTCAAGGATATCAGTGTCTTCCAGATACCCATGCTGGCAAGAGCCTATACCCTGCTCCAAATTATTTCTTACTTCCGCAACCTGCCCAGCACTGGATCTACCACTCCATCTGCTGCGTGATTAGGGCTAGTTATCTTACTGGAAAGGTCATCAGTTCCCTTACCTCTAACATGAGGGAGAAACCCGAGGATATATTGAGCATATTTATAGGCCATGTACAATATTTGGGTTTCATGTTGCTTCTTACTGGTTTAGTAGAAAGACCTAAGGATAGGGAATGGCAGGTGTGAATTCCAAATGTACTATAAAGTAATGAGGTGAATATTCAAGTCATTTACATATGTCTGTTTTCTTACATATTAAATAGGCATACATTTTACTTGCCTTATGATTGATATGTATATAAAGTTAAAACATGGTTTAAAAGTTAAAAACACTTGATCTATAAGTTAGGGTTGAATTTGACATGATACCGTCCAGATATACAAGGAACTGTGTCTTTATTACCTGTAACTGCTCTTATTTTGAGCTTGAACTCCTACTCCTGCTGAAGGTAAATGAAAAGAAAACCTGTATATTAAAGACTATCCAGTTAGTTCTGGGTTAAAACAGCCTCTTAGGGCTTAACACAGGGTATTTTAATATTACATCAACTGATGTTTAGCTAAGACATAATAACCAATATTCAGTTTCTTCCTTCAAATGATATGCTCTTCTCATTCTTCCCCAGGTGGTCCCTAGTCAAAAAGACATTTATGCAACTATTTGGTCTGAAGTCTACATGCTTTCTTCACTTTCCATTGTTATGTTACTGGTTTGATCAGGTTCTTGGTGTTGAGGTTCACGGTTCTGGGTAGTTTTTACATGTGTGAATCCAACACACCTTTCTAAATCCATGGCCTCTGCCACAGCATGTGTGAGCACTTTAATGTCTGTGGCCTTCTTTTCCTAACACTAGTCCTTTTTCTGGACCAGTGCATCACATATTCACATTTCCACGTACCCCACTGAGATGGTTGAGACTTGATTTCCCTATGCTGCAAACACAAGCCATGAGCAATTCAGAAACCAGTTAAGGTCCACATAGACATACCACTTTCAGTCAACTTGCGAATGAATACCACCTGGAGAGTACTATGTTCTTCTAGCACAATGCAAAATATGAAGGACTCTTGCAAGGTCTGTCAGGTTTTCCTAGGTTACTCCCTGAAAAACTAGGAGCAACTGTACTGTATTCTTGGGGAATCCCCAACTATCTGGCTTTATTTTTCCTTTGGTTCCAACTTGTCTCAGTTGAATTTTTTATTTGATAGATAAACCAAGACTCTCATGTCTGACCTCTTGCATTGCTTTCCTCTGGCACAGAACCCCTTCTACTTCTTTGCTCTATTTGATTCAATATCTTCCCGTCCTCTTCTACATTATTTGGGTCACTCTGTATCCCTATTTGTTCCAGTCAGTCCTAATTTGCACATTTTTTTTTTTTGAGTTGGAGTCTCACTCTGTTGCCCAGACTGGAGTGCAGTGGCTGCTCCCGGCCACTGCTGCCTCAACCTGCTGGGCTCCGGTGATCCTTCCGCCTCAGCCTTCCGTGTAGCTGGAACTACAGGCGTGCACTACCACACCCGGCTAATTTTTGATTTATTGTAGAGATGAGGTCTCGCCAAGTTGCCCAGGCAGGTCCTGAACCCACGGGCTCAGGCAATCCACTCACCTTGGCCTCCCAAAGTGCTGGGATTACAGGATAAGCCACCAAGCCTGTCTGCACATGTTTTTACAGGGAATTTTTAATGATGTCCATTTTCATCCTAAACATATTAAAATTTGGAAAATACTAAAGGGAAAATTCTAAAGAGCTAATTTCTTGATAACTAAAATGCAGCAGTTAGGATCTATGATTAGCTTCTCTCTTGTAACCAAACTGCTATTCAAAATAGTAGATTCATTACAATTTGAGAAAGTCAGATTTAAATAGGAGATGCCATTGCTGCTACCTTTGGGCTGCCAGTGTAGGATTCACTATGGACAGTGCTAATAATGGGCATTTGGTACTCTTCTTGAATTGTTTCATGATGTTCATGGAAACAGATATAGCAGTTACCATTCTCAGGATGAATTCTATACTGTGCATGGTTCCTCACATCACCAGATTTTGTTCAGAATTCAAAACGGGTACACAAGATTGATGGAGCCAATGCAAGTCCTAGTTACAGGAAAGACTGTGTAAGTATCTGATATATACAGCAAAAAGTGAAAGACTCATAATTTTCTAAACCCAACTTGCTAAGTGACTAAAATGACTATCCAATATCTTTTACACCAGTCTAATCTGAGGATCAATTAGCCTGTTCTCCAAATTAAGACACAGAAGATAGTCTTAGCTCTATCGGCTTCCTCCCTTCCTTGGGGAACAAGCCAAGGTTACCACTTAATGAATGAACCTGTTCTGATACCTTTCTTACAAAGAATGATTTATCACCAATCAAGCCTTTTATTTCTGTTGGAACATACTTATCAGGTATACCCTGTGTGTACAGCCACAGATTAGCCTTTCAACTTGAATCTATTAGTAATGTGTCATGAAACCAAAGAATGGATTTATTCAAAATATGTGTACATTGAAAATGTATTTAAACATATGAAAAGTTACTCTTTGATTCAAATAGAGGAAGTATCAACTTTTGTGATTATCTTTTGACTATGTCCTTATTTCAGTGTTTGATGCAGTTATGCTCTGAGAATTCACTTCTAACCAAAATATTTAAGATGTGAATTAAGAGCAATAAGAAGTATCTTAGGTTTTCTATCTGGATTCCAGATCTTCACTTCCTTAAAAAACTTATCTTAATTAGCATTTAGCTTACTATGTTTCTCTTTATACCTATACCTTGTATAAAGAAGGATTAGAATATAGAATTTTAAAATTCTATCTTGTTTGCATATGAAAGAATGAAAGCCTACTGTGAGAGAAAAAACAGCTAAAGAAATGTGTTTTCAAATTTCTTTAGTAGATAAACAGTGAAATAACTGTTTTAAATTGATTTGAAAAACCTGTAATTTTGTCTTCAGCTTTCCAAAAGTATTAAACATATTTTTTAAAATCTAATTAGAGCTTCATAATCCACAAAGCACGAAATATAGTTGATTTGTTAGTACATGAGGGGGACCCTCAAAAAACCCAGAAGTTACTTATTAAAAAATTGTGTATTTATTCTACATGCTTAAACATCAGTTACCTTTGCAGTAATCTCTATCTGATATATTTTACCTATCGAGATGCTTTTTTCATAGCTCAAAACAGTTTTTGAACTCATCAAGTTTAACACCTTTTAGTGCTTCTGCTGTTTTTTGTTTCAGCTCTTCCACATGGAAAAATATTTCCCTTTGAGAACTTTTTCATGTGGGGAAACACAACAACAACAAAATGTTGCTGAGGCAAGGCTGGGTGAATAGGGAGGGTGGGGTATGGGAGTCATGCCACTGTTGGTTAGAAACTGCTGGACACTCAGCCTGGGATGGGTAGGTGTGCTTGTAAATCACAGATCATGAAATGGGCAAATGCATTGAAGGAATCTCTCTAAAAAAAAAATTAACTGAAGCCAAATGCAGACTCTTACAATGATGGTAGCTGGTACACTGACGCTGATGGGTTTCTAGAACACTTACTTAGCAGGGGAACCTGTACAATAAGGAGCCCTCACTCCAAAAATAATTCTGTTTCTTTTGTGGTCCCCTCTTGTATATATGAATTATATTTTATCTTTTGTGAATCATGAGACTCTATTTCAGAAAACACACACACATATACACACATATTTATATAAATATGTAATAGGTCTGTCTGCTGAGAGTGAAACTTCAACAACAACAAGCATATGCTGTGCTAAGATCTTGGTTTCTTATATCACTCTCTAATAAAAGGAAAAGAAATCAGAGCTCTTTGGAGAAGTGGCTTAACTCTATGGCTTGGCAGGAAAAATACAAGATGAACCTGCAGCACTTGGAGACTTTTGTGCTAGAAAGTAAGAAATGGCTCAAAAAATGGAAAGGAAAAGACAAAGAAATATATAAAGCAAAATAAAACATTGATATATTGTGTCATTATCAAAGGAACTGTAGTGAACACCTGTAGAGGTAGCTAGATCCCCAAATAAATTTGGTTTGGATGTTTAGAATGATGATGCCATCCATACACCAAGAAGCTGTGAAAATGTTTACTAATTACATAATTGACTTTTATGACAAGAGCAGTACATGCTTCCAAAGCATTTCTGAAATGACTTGAGAGGGCAAAGGAAGAAGTCTTGCCTGATTTTTTTTTTTATAGTGGTTGGGAGTTAGGGTCAGGGTGAGAGTTTTTATGTGTAGGTGGGACTTCCATGGTTTGAATCTCCCACGGGTAACAGTAGAAGGACTACCCAGACATTCTTATCAGGTTGCCCAGATGTGGGGCACAAGGAGAAGTGGCTGGGGGTAAGACTTAGCAGTCTAACATCAAAATATGGAGTTATGCTCTTCATGACAGGAATCCAACCTGAAAGAGCTCCCAGTTATCCAACCTGCTAAAACAATTTGATCAACAAATAATTCAGTATTGAATTACAACGTGCCTCCCATGAAGAAGAACCCTAAATAACATGTTGATATCCTTCCCTTAAGGAGGTGGAGCTTAGCCACTGAGCTGTTGGCTGCACTTAATGACTTGCATCCAAAAATAAGATAGAAAGAGGGAGAAAGTAATTTTACAGTGGGGAAATCTGGCAACCTTCTCAACTAGGTGATCAAGATTAACCTCATCAGTTTTAAGTCATGTTGATAGCATGTACCTGTGATGTGATATGCTAATAATGGCATTTCTCTGTGGTTTTTCTCCCCAAGATCATTAGCTTTGGTCTAATCATGGGGAAAAAACATCAGACCTAAAGTTAGGGTCCTTCTGCAACTACTACCTGACCTACACTCCTTAAAATTGTCAAGGATAGTCTGATAAACTGTTCCAGTCCAGAGGAGACTAAGGAGACAAAAAACGACCAAATGTACGGTAGTATTCTGGATGGGATCCTGAAACATAAAAAATAATATTATTGAAAAATTAATGAAACTCAAAATATGGCAGGTAGTTTATATTACTGTTTCAATTTTGGTTCATAACTTGTGACAAATGTACTGTTATAATGTATGATGTTAGCAGGAGAAACAGGATACAATACATATAGGAACTCTCAGTACTACAATGGCAAATATTCTGTAAATCTTATGCTATTTTAAATAAGAAGATTATTTTAAAAATTTATAATACTTTTGACCTCTAAGAATAGATATAAATCTGTCACTCTTTTTTTTTAAATTCAGGCATTTCATGAGCATTGCTATTTTATATTTATAAATAAATATTGCTATTCAATTATAGTAGAAAAATGTGTATGTCTATATATAATTAAACAGATGGTATTTTGTGTTGGTATAATCATATACAATTAGGAGTGAGATCACTTTTTAAACTTTAAATTTAAGTCCATTGTTTAGGAACTAATGTTTAGGAGGCTACCAAATGTTTAGGAAGATAACAAATGTTCTTAATTACAGGACATGTTTAATAAAACAGGGAATATTTGTGAGTAGAAAATGACCTAAGAGTTTTAGGAATAAAAACATCCTCTTAGTGTTTTACTTTCTAAATGATAAGCACCTTATATTTTATAGATATAAAGATGATAAAGATGATATATTTTATAGATATATAAAGTTGTTGTGAAGTAATTTGAACTGAGGAAAGCCTTTCTCAAAATAGAGAACTGAATAATTATCAAACCGTGCAATGAGTTTTCTTTATTCAGCAAAGTATGTTGCAAGATAAATGTTTCAGATGCTTACCAATAATAGATAATTAAAATTTGCCTGTGGAATTAAATTTAACCTAAAATTATGTTTTTCTTTTGTCAAAATATATGTTTTATTTCTAAAAATCTATAGGCATTATTTCCAGAGATTAATAGTTTATATTGTTTTGTAGTGTATATTTAAATATTATTTTTTATGTAAACTCTTAAAAGTCATTTAGTATATAATCTCATATCTTTGAGTTTTATTTATTAGATTTCTGGACTTCAAGAAACACTGAGAAACATGGAACTAGAACATAATCACCGTGTTCCTGAAATTAAAGGTAAATATAAAATGAGGTGAAACTCTAATTTAATATTGGTTTTATGATTTATCAACCTTATCAGTGATTAATATCTAGAGATATTTAAAATGAATAAGTGATGTGGTAACTATTTCACAAATTAACATGTTAGTAAAAAGATAAAGAGGAAGTATGGATAAGATACTTGATGGATTAGTTTTAGGGAAAAAAAGTGAATTAATCATAATGGAAGGACTTCTGTTTCCAGCCCTAATGGAGTATTTGGTGCCAGACTAGCCTTCTCTCCATCAATAACTCTAAAACTAAACTATACTGATGAGGCAACTACTTTTAGGCATTAGAAAACAGGTAGCACAAGTCACAGAAGGAAAGTGACAGGAAGAAAATTTACAAGGTGAGAACCACTATCACCAGGGCTTTGTGAACAGGAAAATTTCTGAACTAAGCTTCATGGAGGTGGATGCCAAGAAGAGCATGGCAATCCTGATGAATTGAAATGGCAGAGACCATAGTTCACAGCTTTTGAAGCATCTGGAGTCTACAGGAAAGGGCACCAAAGAGGGAGATGCATGAGGAGTAACTTATTTTTGTTTTGTGAGGGAGATTACTATAAGTGCTTAGCTGATGGCTATGCTACACTTGCATAAGATGACTACCTGAGACTTACAAGGAAGATAAAATGTTACAGGACTAAGAGGAGACCAGAGATTCTAGAAGTAACACAATGATGGGAGATATTGTAAGTCTTGCGTACCTGGGTAGAAAGACCTCTTTCATAGCTTATTTACAACACATTAACATTTAGAATCATGTATCCACCTTATAAAACCAGAACCAAAGCTTTTCACAGGGTTCTCAGGGGAGACAGAGTTTGGAGTTTGAGTATTGCCAAACTCAAACTAGTTACAGGGTCTAGTGAAACATTTAGGACATTTTATGGATCCACTCTAACAAAGAATAAAATTAAGCCTAGAATTTTAAGATGATCAGCCAAATATTGAACTGCCTTCTAGAACAAAAATTAACAACCTTCAGAGGAAGACAGTCATCCAGAGTCTTTACAATCTTTCATCCACACTGTCTAGAATATAATTAAAAATTTCTAGATATGTATGTATGTAGAATAGGAAAATGTGGCCCACAATCAAGACACAAAGCAATAAATGGAAACCTACCCTGGGATGACTGAGGTGTTACATTTGGCATATAAAAATGCTAAAGCAGCTATTTTGAACATGTTCAAGAACTTAAGGGAAAAAGTAAGTGAACAGATAGGGACTCTCAGTAGAGAAATGGAAACAAGCACAAACACACCAAGGCAAACTAAAGTTCTAGAACTGAAAAATAGAATAACTAAAATGAAAATTTTATTGACTGTATTTCATAACAAATTAGAGATGATAGAAATATCAGTAATTTGAAGACATCAATAAAAGTTAACTATTCTAAAGAAGAGAGGAAAAAAAATTAAAGGAAAAGTTGCCTATTTAACATATATGTCCTTGGAGTTCCAAAGAAGAGAAGAATGAGAATGAAGCATAAAAATATTTCAACAAATAATGGCCCCAAATTTCCCAAAATTGATGTAAAACATCAAACACCTAAGAAAATCAGTTAACCATAAACAGAAAGAAAGTCACTCCTGAACACATTGTATTCAAGCTGTTGAAAATTTGCGTGAGAAAATCTTGAAAGCAACAAGACAGAAAAGACATATTACATACAGAAAACCAATAATACAAATAAAGACTGATTTCTCGTAAGAAATAATGGAGGCTAGAAACAATAAAATGGCATCTTTAATGTGTTGAAAAATTTTAATTCAAAATTTTATATTCAATAAAAGTATCTTTTAAAAACTCAATAAAATATAGACATTTTAAGATAAAGGAAAACACAGATTTTGTTGCAAACCAATCTGTAGTATCGGGAATACTAAAGGATTTTTGTTGGGCTGAAAATAAAATATACCACAAGGAAATACAGATCTACAGAACTGAATACAGAGAATTAAAAATGTTAAATTCTGGTTAAAATAAAGACTAAATTTTTCTTTTGTATTGCTCTTATAAGCAAGTGGGGATTAAAATAAAAATTATAGTATTGTAAGGCAATGCTTATGAGGCATGTGAAAATAAAAAATAAGAAAATAAATTTGAGTGTGGTGGAAACGTTTCCTGTCTTGATTTTGGTGGCCATTACATGCCTTGCTTATATCTGTCAAAACTCACCCAACATCACACTTAAAATGCATAATTTATTCCAGTAAAATATATATATATTAAATATGTGTATGTGTATATATTTCAGCAAACTTTTTTTATACTTTAAAAAATATTTTTCCATATACTACCTAAACCCACACATGTATAGCTCCTACCATCATCAACATCCCTCACCAGAAAAATGCATTTATTAAAATTCATGAGTGTGCATGACATCATTATCACACAAAGTTCAGAGTTTACATTAAGGCTCACTCTTTTTTTTTTTTTTTTTGAGTTGGAGTCTCACTCTGTTGCCCCAGACTG
>NW_007253882.1:479102-523383 GCF_000164805.1 Carlito syrichta | reverse complement strand
ACCACACCTGGCTAATTTTTTGATTTATTGTAGAGATGAGGTCTCACCAAGTTGTCCAGTTGGGTCTCGAACCCGCAGGCTCAGGCAATCCACTCACATCGGCCTCCCAAAGTGCAGGATTACAGGCTGAGCCACCGAGCCCGGCTAGGGCTCACTCTTGATGTTGTGTGTTCTGTGGATTTGGACAAATTTATAATGATGTGTATCCAACATTATAGTATCATACAGAGTAATTTCACCACCCTAAAAATCCTTTGTGTTTCGCCTATTTATTCCTCCTTTTCTCCTCCTTTTCTAATGTTTTATGTTGAAGAAGTATCAGTTATGCTCAGTGATGCCTAAAGAGACTATGCACAAGAATGTTTATTGTAGTCATATTTATAATAACACAACAATGCAAGCAATCTTAATTTTTCACCATCAGTGAATATTGAAAGTATTGGATATCCTACAGTAATACAAACTTTTTAAAAATCATTCATAAGAAATACTTATGTTTTAATGTTAATATAAATATACTTATGTTTTAATGTTATTATAAATTAAGAAGTAAAAACATTTATATAGTACAAGTGCATGCTATTTTGTCTTTTCTTACCATTCTCTTCTTTGGCCCTCTTTAACTGTGTTTATAAACACACAAAACCTCAGGGTAACTAGAATTTGGTTATATTATAATTGTGCTCTATTACTGGCTCACCATGCTATTTCATTAACCTTGTAGTAATGCCACCCTGAATTTTTGGGAATTAAATCTTAAGACCCAAATGAAAGCATTGAATGTGGTTTGAATATCATTTGCTTAGTGCTTTTAAAAATACGGTATCATTAAGAATTTGGTTTTCATGCTCTTGGTTATAATAATAATTTTATAAAGATAAATACTGCAAATATTAAGAATAGATTATATTATCTTATAGTTTCTCACAAGTGTGAAAAAGAAAATGCACCAGAAGGTCCTACCCAGAAAGGTCTTCGTGAAGCAAGGGAGCAAAACAAATGTAAAACAAAGATGAAAGGCGATACAAAGGTATGATATTTATTTTTGTTTTCACTAATTCATATTTTACTCTCAAATTTTTAGATACATATACTCATACAGTATCATTATTTTACCTGAAAATTTATTTAGAGGTTATATATTCAAGTCCCCTTGGTTCACACATAGACAATGGAGGTACCCAAATGTTACTACTAAGTAATAAATTTAGGGACCCATGCTTATTAGTAGCAGAGACAGCTCGGTGAAGCACTCTCCCACCCACCTGAACGTAAACACAACCATGTCTGCTTGCCTGCTCACTTTCCTGCTTAAAACTTACTCAGTCTAAAAGATATCACTGCCAGATCATCTCTTGTTACTTCTTTTCTCATAATATACCTTCACTTACTTAAAGTTTCTTTAAAAATAAACTGAAGTAGCATTATGCTCCGTTTAAGAATCTCCTTATGTCTTGACTACTTTGCTTTGTAATCAGACTGGCAGTTAAAATCTTCCATGATGATTAAATAAAATAACATTTAAAAGTCTGATCAAAGAGACCAAAAATGAAGAAGGAAGAAAATTACATAAAACCCATGAGGGGTTTAGTTTCTTGCTATGAAAATTGTGCAAAAGTCTAGCTCAGGCAATGAATTTTCTTATAAAGTAGTTGTTACCTTAGAGTTCTAAAATATCTGGCATTATTTTTAAATGTAAATATTTATAATTACAATAGATGTTTAGATCTAGAAGAAGAATAGATTTTTATGAACTCAAATACTAGCAATTACTTAGCTAATAATAATAACTTTTTTCTTTTAAGGTATACATTGAAATCTGGTATTGCATATGATATTTGAATAAAGTTAAGACAACACTTTTACATAATACAAAAATTTTGATTATAATCTTGTTTTGTGATTTTCAGATTAGTGTTTTACTGTGCTTCTATTATCACTATTAATAATGATTATGTTCTTTGAGGTATATGCACAGAGTTAATAATTTTGGGGGTGATTACCATCAGAAACATTTTTATCTTCTAATGATATAGGCATTCTCTTCCAAGTAGTGTCATTCTTAGTAATGATTTATTGATTCATTCACTAAGTATTTACAGCTTGTAAGACTTTATATTAGTAATGCAAGGTTGACTTATTATTATTATTATTATTATTTTTTTTTGAGTTGGAGTCTCACTCTGTTGCCCAGACTGGAGTGCAGTGGCCACTCCCGGCCACCGCAGCCTTGGCCTGCTGGGCTCTGGCGATCCTTCCACCTCAGCCTTCCGAGTAGCCGGAATTACAGGCATGCGCCACCATGCCCGGCTGATTTTTTTTTTATTTATTGTAGAGATGAGGTCTCGCTGCCCAGGCAGGTCTCGAACCCGCGGGCTCAGACAATTCACTCACCTCAGCCTCCCAAAGGCACGGGATTACAGGCTGAGCCACCGAGCCCGGCGGTTGACTTTTTATGTGACAAAAAAGCTACAAAAATATAGGATAAGTAGATGAAATATTCATGTGTACTGTATTCTTTTTTGGTGTTACATTAAAATTTGTAATGTAACATCTACAACATGGTGGAAAAACTGAGACCTTAGGAAAGGGCTACAGTATAGAATAAACTGAATCCTTCTCACCCTTACTGAGTAATCATTTTTACTGCTATTTCTCTCTTAATTTTCTTGTAGTTATTATTATAACAGTACTATTTCTCTATTTTGTTATTAGTCACTTTAGATTATATCTATTGAATCCTTTTGGTAAAAAAAATAGGTATTTAGAGTGATTCACTTATTTGATTTATGTTTTAATACATATTGTCATAATTGATAACATTTATACTTGTTCTATAGTCCTAATTCTATTTTGTATGCTTCGTGAGTTAATACTAAAATTACTCCCAAAAAACAGTGTTTAAATGGATTATGTTTAAATAAAGATGATATTTTGAAGATTTAACAAACATAACTAGAACCATAATGTAGGAAAGAGATGATCTGAAGTGCATGGGTCCAGAGACTTCTTTTTTAAATAGAGTCACCCTTTTCTACTTCCTTGGCTTATATTCAGCTGTACCTGTTACTTATTTCTTACACTGTCCTTCACAGATTTTTTTTCTGTTTTTCCGGAGTATCTCCTTGAATAATTTTCAAAAATGACCAAGAGAGATAAATTATCTCAGTGTTTGCACATCTGAAATGCTCTTGCTTTGCCTTACACTGAGTTAATAATTGGATATAGAGTTCTAGGTTTAAGTTAAGTTTTTTACTAGGATTTTGAAGACATTGTTTGAACATCTTAGAGGATACCACTGTTTGCTGCTAATCTGATTCTTGATCTTTTGTTGGGAAGTACAAAATACCATATGTGGTACAATGTACCAGTATACCATTATTTTGAACAAGTCAAATACTGAGGTATAATAATTTAAAAAAACTTTATGTGGCCTTCTGTTATCCTAGGGTGAAAATTCATAAACCCTAGGGTGAAAATTCACTGAAATGAATTTTGTAGAGTGATTTAAGTTCTTCTGGGTATATTCCCAGAAGGGGGATTGCTAAGTCATACGGAAGGTCAATTTCTAGTTCTTTTGGGTATTCCCACACTGTTTTCCATAGAGACTGATACTTTTATGGAAGTGGAAAATTAGTTAGTTAAATTTATGTTCACTTGGGGTTGCAAAACACATTATCAAATCAGTAATTAAATACTAAATATGTTCAGCGTTATGTGATATCAAAGCTTCACATTTGATATAAAGTTAAATCTTTACCCAACCCATACTTGGGACCGTCTTGTAGTGGGGAAAGGGTGGTGATAGTAGTGGTGTGTGGTCCTTTCTGTTTCTTTTTCTCTTAGCTCTTCTCTAATTTGTTATCTGGCAAGTTACGAGGGGGATATGTTGGAAATGGGGGTAAATTGAAGAGGAAGAGAAAAGTTATTTGATTTTTAAAAAAAATTATTTTATTTTAAAGATGTGGGGTATAATTCAGGATTAGGTAGACAAGTGGACATCATACAGGTAAAGTTTGGGCCTCCCATTGGTCCCCACTTTACCTGGCTTGAGATCAGGTAACTTTATTAATGTTATGTGCCCCGCCCCTCCCTCCCTGGTAGTTTCCAGCTACTGCCAATCTCTTTCTTATAGTATTATGGTAAATGTTCAGGGTCCGCTTATGAGTGAGAACATGTGGTACTCAGTTCTTTGTTTCTGTGTTAAATCACTGAGTGTTATAGACTCTAAATTCATCCAAGTTGCTGTGAAGTTCATAATTTTATTCCATCGTGTATACATAACACATTTTAAAAATCTAGTCCAGTTTTGATGGGCAGCACAGTTGGTTCCATGTTTTTGCTGTTGTAAATAGTGCCACAATAAACATGCATGTGCAGGTATCTTTTTTTGTAGAGTGATTTGAGTTCCTTCTGTGTATATTTCAAGAAGGGGATTGCTAGGTTGTATGGAAGGTCAATTTCTAGTTTTTGTAGGTATTGCCACACTGTTTTCCATAGAGACTGACACCATAGAAATGGAAATAGGCAACTAATTCCTGATCAAAACCCCAAAAGCCTATTCCATAAGATTTAAGATAGACAAGTGGAACTTCATCAAACTGAAATGCTTCTGCAAAGCAAAAGAAATCATCCAGAGAATGGAGAGGCAGCCCACAGAATGGGAAAAAAATATTTGCCAACTGCTTATCTGACAAAGGCCTAACATCCAGAATCTACAAGGAACTCAAACATGCTGAAAGGAAGAAAACAAACAGTCCCATTAAAAGTGGGCAAAAGACATGAATAGACATGCCTCAAAAGAAGACATGCAAGCAACCAGCAGACACAGAAAAACGTGCTCAGCCTCACTAATCATCAGAGAGATGCAAATCAAAACCACATTGAGATACTACCTAACTCCAGAAAGACTGGTCATCATTAATAAAACAAAAAGCAACAGATGCTGGTGAGGTTGCGGAGAAAAGGGAATGTTTCTACACTGTTCGTGGGAATGCAAACTAATTATTATTTGATTTGAACAACCTTATGACAGCTTAGAGTTCCTTGAACCTGGCAGATACTGAAAGCCACTGCTCTGATGGGGCAGTATCATGAGCTCCTCAGACTTTCTTACCAGCTCTTCTAAAGATCTCCCTTTCTTGGGCCAATGCTTCCTAGTGGGCTAGCCTTTCCATATTCACCCTGGTGGTACACTTCATAGCTTCTTTCTACTTGAGTCTCTTTTCCCATTAAGGCCACTCTCTTGAATATTTTAAAGCTTCAGGTCAATATTACTGGTACTACATACTAATCCCTTATAAAGGGAGTACAAGTTTTCCCTGGGTAAGCTATCACAGACTGCAAATTAGGCATGATCCGCTGTGCTTTCCAGCTTCAAAGAACAAGCTCTTTCTGGGGTCTCCAGCGGATACTATTAGAGGTCCTCACACTGAGTTTTGGGCAATGAATCTCCTCCTCAAGCCTTGGAAGAGTGGGACTCAAATGAGGGCTTTCTCTAAAGAAATCTTTCTCACACATCCTCTCCATTTCTATCCTACTTACCTATTTTTTTGTTTTTTGAGTTGGAGTCTCACTCTGTCGCCCAGACTAGAGTGCAGTGGCTGCTTCCGGCCACTGCAGCCTCGACCTGCTGGGCTCCGGCGATCCTTCCTCCTCAGCCTTCCAAGTAGCCGGAATTACAGGCATGCGCTACCATGCCCAGCTAATTTCTTGATTTATTGTAGAGATGAAGTCTCGCTGTCCAGGTGGGTCTCGAACCCGCAGGCTCAGGCAATCCACTCACCTCAGCCTCCCAAAGGTGCGGGATTACAGGCTGAGCCACCAAGCCCGGCTCCTACTTACCTCTTTACATCTTTGATTTGTGTGTAAAATTTAAGAACCAACTGTTTTTAGTTAAATTCCTTAAAGTTTTTTGCAAGTGGTCAATAATACTTATTTTGGGATACATAAGGTATTGAATACTGGTGCTTCTGTAAAACTTGCAATTGAATATCCTTATCATTTTTCCTCTAGCTTTAAATTTATTTTTTTAAGTATTGCAAAATTTCAACAGAATATAGCTAGGTGAAGTTATTAATTATTTGCATTTGTTTTTTGTCTCACACAATACACAGAACTTTTCCATTTTAAGCCTGGTGTGTTCCTTTGGCCCAGGGAATTTCTTTTCTAGGTTTATTTGAATTCATTGTTTCTTTTTACTTTTTCTGAAGCTTTGAATAGATAAATTTAGACTTCTTAAGTTAAATTTCATAAGCCTTACCATTTCTTTCATATTTTCATCTCTTTGTTTGCTTTGCATTCTGATATATCTCCTCAAATTTGCCTTCTAGGTTATTGCTTAGAAAAAGAGTTTTTATCTGATTTATCACTGTCAATCCATTGAATTTGTTTTTACTTTGAAAATTCTATTATTAATTTCCAAGATTTATTTATTGTTCTCCAATTAATCCTTTTTTGGTGAACATTTGTTATGTGTTCATTGATGTAATATTTACTTGAATCTCCTTAAAGATAATTATTAGACTTTTTAAAAAATGATTTTGTACTCCTGGAATTTTCTTCTCTCTTTTCTTTAGAGTCTGTTTATTATTGTCCTTATCTTTCATTTTGTTTTATTATTACTCTTTTTCCTTAAATGTTTAGTGATTGTGGGTTGAGAATTTATATGTATACATTACAGAGGTTTTAAAACTGTCCAAGTGGGTTTTATCCCAGACATGCAAGGGTGGCTCAACATATACAAGTTGACAAACACGATCCACTATATAAACAGAATTAAAAACAAAAATCATACAATCATTTCAATAGAGGCAGAAAAAGCATTTTATAAAATCAAGCATTCCTTCATGATAAAAGCCAAAAAAGCCATATGGGAACAGTCCTCAAAATAATAAAAACTGTATATGACAAAGCCATAGCTAATATCACCCTGAATGGAGAAAAACTGAACACATTCCCTCTCAGAACTGGAACAAGACAAGGATGTCCACTTTCACCATTCCTATTAAACATAGTACTGGAAGAGCATCAGGCAAGAAAAAGAAATAAAGGGTATCAAAACTGGAAAAGAAGAAAATTAAACTATCACTGTATGCTGGTGATATTATCTTATCTCTGGGTTATACCCAGAGAACCCTAAAGACTCCTCCAAAAGACTCCTGGACTTGATAAATAAATTCAGTAAAGTTTCAGAATACAAAATCAACACACACAAATCAGTAGCATCTATACAACAGTAGTGACCAAGCTAAAAATCAAATCAAGAACTCAATTTCATTTACGATAGCAGTCAAGAAGCTAAAATACCTAGGAATATATTTAACCAAGGAGGTCAAAGGTCTCTACAAAGAGAAGTACAAAACTCTGATGAAAGAAATTACAGAGGACATAAACAAATGGAGAAACATCCCATGTTCATAGATGGAAGAATCAACATTATTAAAATGACCATATTACCCAAAGTAATCTACAGATTCAATGCAATCCCCATCAAACTACCAATGTCATTTTTTTACAGAATTAGAAAAAAAAATCCTAAAATTCATATGGAATCAAAAAAGAACCAGAATAGCCAAAGCAATTGGAACAAAGCTGGAGGCATCATGTTACTTGACTTCAAATTATACTATGGGGTTGCAGTAGCCAAAATAGCATGGTGCTGGTAAAAGAGTAGACACATGAACCAATAGAACAGAATAGAGAATCCAGAAATAAATCCAAGCACCTACAACTAACTGATCTCTGACAAAGAAGACAAAAATTTACACTGAGGAAAGGATACCCTATCCAACGAATGGTGCTTGGAAAATTAGATAGCTATATGCAGAAAAATGAAACTTGATCCCTATCTCTCCCCATATGCAAACATTAACTCAAGAAGGATTAAAGACCTAAATGTCAGACTTGAAATCATGAAAACCCTACAAGAGAGGCTAGGAAAAACTATTCGGGAAATTTGCCTAGGCAAAGAATTTATGGCTAAGGCACCAAAAGCAAATGCAACTAAAAAATAAATAAGTGGGACTTAATTAAACTAAAAACTTCCACACAAAAGAAAAAATCAACAGAATAAATAGGCAACTTATAGGATGGGAGAAGATATTTGCAAACTGTACATCTGACAAAAGATTAATATTCAGAATCTACAAAGAACCAAACAAATCAGCAAGAAAAAAAAACTCATTAAAAGAGGGCAAATGATATGAACAGACATCTCTCAAAAGAAGATATATAAATGGCCAACATACATATGAAAAAATGCTCAACATCACTCATAATCAGGGAAATGCAAATTAAAACCACAGTGAGATACTATCTTACACCAATCAGAATGTCTATTATTAAAAAATAAAAAACAAATAGATTCTGGCACAGATGTAAAAAGAAGGAAACACTTATACTCTGTTGGTGGGAGTGTAAATTAGTACAACCTTTATGGAAATCAGTGTGGAGACTGCTCAAAGAACTAAAAGTAGATCTACCATTTGATCCAGCAATCCCATTACTAGGTATCTACCCTAAAGAACAGAGTTTTTTTTGTTTTTGTTTTTGTTTTTTTTTTAAGTCCGAGTCTCACTCTGTTGCCCAGGCTGGAGTGCAGTGGCACACTCATAGCCACCACAGCCTTACCCTGCTGGGCTCAGGTGATCCTTCCACCTTAGCCTTCCAAGTAGCTGGAACTACAAATGCGTGCTACCATGCCCAGCTTATTTTTTGATTTATTGTAGAAATGAGGTCTCACCAAGTTGCCCAGGCTGGTCTTGTACCCCTGAACTCAGGCAATCCTCTTGTCTCAGCCTCCCAAAATGCTAGGACTACAGGCTTGAGCCACCACACCTGGTTGTTATATAAAAAAGACACTTGCCCCCTCATGTTCATTTTAGTTCAATTCACAATTGCAAAGATGTGGAATCAACCTAAATGCCATCAACCAATCAGTGGATAGTGAAAATGTGGTATATACACACCAAGGAATATTACATAGCCATAAAAAAGAATGAAATTGTGTTCTTTGCAGCAACATGATCTGCCTAAGTGAACTGACTGAGAAACAGAAAACCAGAACTGCATGTTCTCACTCATATGTGGGAGCTGAAGGGTCACAAAGATGGAAATAAGAGACCTGGGGACACCAATACTGGGAGAAGGGGAGCAGGGAGGGAAGGTTAGGTTCAGATACTACCTATGGGGCACAGTGTTCACTTTCTAGTAAATGGGCCATCTGAGACACAATCTCTACCATTGCACAATATATCCATGTAATAAATACGCATGTGTACCCCCTAAATCTAAAACAAACAAACAAAACCAAATAAGCAAGCAAAAACTGTCTCCGATTCAGAATTTAAGAAAGGTATTTAGTTCTGGGTCCTAATCAAACTGGCATGAGTGTCTTCCACATTGATCAACATGTGAGAACTGACTGTGGTCTCTCTGGTAGTTGGTGGGAAAGTGAGCTGCCAGGGACATGGGAGCGGAGCAGGCAGGGGGCTGGGCAGGATGTAGCAACAACTGTGGCTAAAGTAGGTAGAGCAATTGGGGAACTTTAGGGTGGAAACACATTCATATATTTTTCTGAAGCTGATTTTCTTTCCCCAAACCCTCCCACATATCCTATCACATCCTGCTTTGTGGCAAGGTGCCAGGTCTTGATGGCAGGCACAGGGAGGGCTCTAGTGTTGTTCCAGGTTTTGCTTTTCTCTCCCTTCCCAGCACACACATGCATATCACTCAAGACAGTGAGCCCACATTATTTAGAGAGCGGTTTTGGTCTACCTGCAAAAGCATCATCATGTATCCTCTTAATAAAAGGGAGGAAGAGATAGGGAAGGGAGAATTAATTGTCTGTTTTCAAATTTCCAAAAGCAGTAGTTTATTGAATTTCTCTGATGGTTTTCACCTTCATTCAGGCAACATCAGGAAAATATTTGGAGTTTCAGACACTTTTCACAGAAATATACTTTGCTTTTGGTTTACTCTTTTGGAAGTTATGGAAAGATCTAGAGCTTCCATTTGATCCTTCCTACTATAGTAGAACTTCATAAATCAGAAAGTCAGTGCATTTGTACCAATTGACGAATATGTCTATTCCAAGTATACAGTCAGAAACTAGGGAAATAACCAAGAAATACCTCAACAAACCCACTGGGTTTACTATAAAATAGACTTAAGCCACAGCATGAGTCTATGATGAGCATCTAATTTGACTGTTAGATAGTCTTTCTATGTTCTAATTATCTCTGAAAGGTTTGAGGTAAAAGAGAATTCTCTGTGTCAATGACCATTGTCCCTTTGGGTGAGACTTGGAGGAAGATTTAGTCAGATTTATGTTTCCTGAATTAACCTTGCATGATACAATGAATATCTATTTTTGTTCAGTGAAAACAAATCAGTGACCACTGTAAAATATATGTGGTCCAGTATAATAAATGTGCCACTAGGTGGCTGGCTGCTTTGTCATGGTAAATCATCATAACAAAAGTTCCATGTTGGTTTCTGCTCTCAGCAAGCTGGACATTCAGCACTGGGTGCTAGCCAAATAAACTGCTTAGGGGAAGTCCTATGATTGTTGAACCTGTGCAGTCTCCATCTTTGATAGGATGGCTACGTGGGCCCATTCAACCTACAGCAGAGGAGTCAAGGAAAAAGGCCAATTTTCACAGTACAGGATATATTATCCACCTACTTCTTGAAAACCTATTCTGCAGTAGATGTCTTTTAATCAGTATACCCACAGGACACAAATCATTCTCATACTTTTGCCCATTTTGAGGGGTTCACCCACTAACCATTTCCCTAGATCTTATCTAAAATTTTCTATCTTATCCTTTTATAAACCTCTAACCAACAGCCAGACTAATAACCACTGCCAATAAATAAGTATAGATCTTTCCCTCATGCCATAGATGATCAGATATACTGTTCAAATTTCTGTTCACCTGAAGGCTTTTCCATTTATCACTGTCTTTCAGAGGTCCCCTTGGAAGAATTATAATTCAGTGACTATCCACTTGTAGCTGAGTAGCATATTATACAAACCCATCTGGAAATTAGGCTGGATTTTTTTCCCCCATTTTCTGATAGCTGGTCATGGTGAACATCCCACAAAACCATAGGTGTAGTTGAGGGACATGTAGCATTAGAAATAGGAGTGAAAGTTGGGGAGTCTCAGTCATCTGCTCATGCAACTCACTTGTGCTTTTCTGATTTACTCTAGCACAATTTCAATTTATTTCTTCCTTTTTAAGATGAATTGGTTTTTTACATTCAGATTCATGACTTTAAGGATAAGATAACGCTCCTGGTTCATGAAGAACAATTCATTAATTCAGTTACCTGGTATTATAAGTCCTCAGTCTCTATCAGAGCTCATGAGCATTCTCACAGCTGACTCCTTAAAAGAGAATAGGCAAGAATAGTTATCCATAAAAATGGGTGCGCCTAACTGGGCTCGGTGGCTCAACCTGTAATCCCGCGCTTTGGGAGGCTGAGGTGAGTGGATTGCCTGAGCCCGCGGGTTCGAGACCTGCTTGGGCAACTTGGCAAGACCTCATCTCCACAATAAATAAAAAATTAGCTGGCCATGGTAGCGCACACCTGTAGTTCCAGCCACTTGGAAGGCTGTGGCAGAAGAATCGCCGGAGCCCAGCAGGTCGAGGCTGCAGTGGCCAGGAGCGGCCACTGCACTCCAGTCTGGGTGACAGAGTGAGATTCCAACTCAAAAAAAAAAAAAAAAAAAATGGGTGCGCCTTTTCCCTAGAAGTCTAGAGGGCAGTACTATGCTTCTCCTGTTGGGGCTTGTTAAGGCTTCCTACGGCATTCTCTTTCCACTGATAGTTTGAGCACCATAGGCTCTGATAGACCATGAGGCCCAAGGGACATGTTTGTCCTATATCATACCATGTACTGGTTGCAAACTTTTTCTTGGTCCAAACATCATTTAAACTATGTTCATTCTCATCATAGAGGGTACAAGATGCAGCAACTTTCCTTTTATTCAGAAGCATTATCTCATCATACTTCAACACTCAGAATTTCCTTGGTGTCCAGTTCTTCTCTGGCACACTTGTGTCTTGCTAAAACATCTAGGATACTTGCCACTTCTTGCTCACCAGACCCCATTTAGGATAATTTCATCAACAGAGTGGAATATCAACATGATCAGGATGAGTATATTTTATATAGTAGAGAACGGGGGAGTTTGTATGACCCTGATGACCTTACATTCTCCTGGCATTTCAAAACTGTATCTTTCCTTTAGCACATCAGTAGATGATCAGAGCCTACAGGTTGTAAATTACTGTCCTTTTGTAGCACCTACTAGCTCTTCTCACATATCAGTCATGAAATTCAAAATGTGTTGTGTTAGTAAACATCTTATTTATCCATTCTTATTAGTATAATAGAATGATTAGTAATGTTCTAGAATATTTCTAGAGAGCACAGATCCCTTCAGACTACTTTATGACTAAAGGCTGGAATGTTAACCTGGGAAAGAACATAAGCACGTTCTATTGTCTGTCCCAAGTGGATGCACCCTGCTTCTCATCTTAATTTCAGATGAAATTTAAAATAGCACATTTGCCAGATCAACGACAGCATGTCATGTATTTGTGGACGTGTTAGTCTGCTGTTGCAAAGATACCATATCAGGTATCATCAGCTGCAATTTAGGCTGTTGCTTGGTAGAGTTTGCAGTAGTCTCCTGTTATCCTCTGGGATCTTTGTTTCTTGTGGACACTAGACTGGAGAACCATATGGAAATATGATGGGAACTACCACATCTGCTGCCAGTTACCACCAGCCTCCCAAGTAGGCAATGTTATTTTTGGTATTTTTGATTAGGGGAGGGAGCAGTTTTAAGAGTCTTCCACTTGGTATTTCTCAGTACAGTAACCCTTATCCCTTGAGTCAAGCACTAATGTGGTCATTCTGGAAAGGACCGAGTGTGTCCTTTTGAATTACTCACTTGGACACTGGGAAATGGCCACCACATGGATTCATGGATTCCATCTTACCGCAAACCAGACCTGGGCAAGTTATCTATTTATTATCCAATCCCTATATGCCTCTGCCTCAACTCTAACGGTGGGGAGTAAGTCCCTTAGTACCAATACCAGGCTAGATCCTGTGTCCACAGTTTCACAATGTCTGCAAATTCCTTCTTCTCCAGTGTATGTGTATGGTTACCCAAGTAATAGGCCATTGTTCCCTTGGGGGAAGGAATGGAGGAATTATCATATATACTTGGTGGTATAGTAAGATCCTTTTTCCTAGAGACTTGACTTCTTCTGAAGTCAGTAAGTTCAGTGTGTGAAAACAGTGTATAGTTTGAACATTG
This sequence comes from Carlito syrichta, assembly GCF_000164805.1. Lineage (NCBI taxonomy): Eukaryota > Metazoa > Chordata > Mammalia > Primates > Tarsiidae > Carlito > Carlito syrichta. The sequence goes on along the minus strand of NW_007253882.1, from coordinate 510,041 downwards.
CCCTTGTTTGCTTCCCATCCTTCTGGCCGCTAAGGATGTTATGTTCTGTTAGCTATCTTCATAGCTCTCTGTGGTTCAGGCTCTCCTGGTAGCTATTCTGACCTTGCTGTTTTTTCCATAATTATACCCACCTTGCTCTTGACCTTGCCTCTGTTTTCTCCGTATTAAAAGAGCATTGCTCTTCAATAACATCTCCTACCAGCCTCTTAGAAGAGAGCAACAGCTGAACTTCTCAGTGATGTTGCTGTACCTGTCACCAGTGCAATCCTTACTGCTTTCCTATCTGATATATCCTCTGGTCATCCTGTAGACATGATTATCTTGTGGGTTTTTCAGCCTTACGTAGTATATCAACTCTCACATACTCATTTCTGAGTCTTTTCATACTTCTTCTGTCATTTGTTATGGTAGCATTGGCATTTCTACTTCATTTAATTTGGTCTGTTGGCTAGAAAGGAGGGTGGGGAATACATTGTAAGAAGGGTATGTATTGTCTTGCGAAAAGGAGGATGCTGAGTTTCATGCCAGCCTTTAACAAAGAAGAGCAGGTCATTTCTGCAGGTCCTGTGAGTTCAGGGAAATCTAAAGATTTAAGACTTTTAAGTACATTGTCCCAGATTTCTTCATAGCATCTCTGTCCTATAGATGGTAGATAGATAGATAGATAGATAGATAGATAGATAGATAGATAGTTAGATAGATAGATAGATAGATAGATGTATGTATGTTCATGCTTTTCTAGTTATACTCTTATTATCAAAATAAAACCTGTCTTAAAATTTTATTTGCAGAACACATTTAATTAGATTAAATGTTTATTTTGTTTGGATTTTGGGAGGAGGATCTTGTGAAGATTATGGGAGGCCTTTTAAAACCATTCCAAAATCTGACTCTTTCTCCCTTGTAAATCTGTTCCTCATGGACTATATTAGCAGTCTCCTAGATTGTCTTTTAACAGTTACTTCTGTGTAGTGTGGAATGTTAACTTTTTTCTAAAATATCCCTCTATAAACTTCCTTAGACAATTGTATATCTTTACTTCTCAAGCTTGCTTCCTGATAACCATATCTAGCTTCATGATATGCCATGATAATATATTTTCATAACATTATAAATTCACATATATCTATTTCTTTTATAAAGTTGAGTTAATCATGAGATTGTACTTTAATGTCAGTTCTTATGATTTAAACTACTGTTTTTCTTGAAATAGAGAAACAATTTGTGTGAGCATTGAGAAAGTATTTTCCTTCTGAAAGTTTTTAAGCCTATCAGTGGGTTCCTAAAATAGACAATGGATAGTCTTTGTAAGGATAGCCATATATTAAAATAATTTTATTCTACATGTAAAATGTATCTTACTTCAAAGGAAATAAGAAACAATATGCAATTAATTGGATGCTTTTTACATTCACATAAACCACAATTAAAAGAAAAAAGATACTACTTTATTTAGACCAAGAATGGTGATTACATGTGAAACTTTCAATGTCCCAACATATTGTTTTAAGGAGCCGCAGAATGGAAGTGTTGTATACAGATTTGAATAGATTTAAAAAGGTAGTATCTATACATATATTTTTAATTGTAGAAGGAAAAAAGAATCATATGGCATTCACTGTAGTTCAAATATATTGCTTTAATGACTCCTTGCAGAGTTAAATTTGGAGCGAGATTAAAATTTTTATAGTATATTAAAAAACTACCTCTCACCTTTTGTCTTGGTATAGGTACTCAGTGATTATTCAGGAAAAGTGAAAAAAAAAGCATCAAAAGTATTTTTAAGAAAGTAGGGCTGGGTGTGGTAGCTCAAGTCTGTAATCCCAGCACTTTGGTAGGCCAAGGTGAGAGGATTGCCTGAGCCTGTGGTTTTGAGACCAGCCTGGGCAACATGGTGAGACCTCGTCTCTACAATAAAAAAAAAAAAAATAATTAGCTATGCATGGTAGCACGTGCCTGTGGTTCTGGTTCTGGCTACTTGGAAGGCTGAGGCAGAAGGATCGGTGGAGCCCAGCAGGTCGATGCTGGGGTGGCCATGAGCATGCCACTGCACTCCAGCCTGAGCGATGGAATGAGACACCAACTCAAAAAAAAAAAGTAGAGAGAAAGTTAGGAAAGATTAGGGACTGCTAACTTGTTCTTTCCATCCTTTTGCTGTCCAGATTAATTCTTAGTCTCTTTTGGCTGGAGTAAAGACAGAAAAAAAAATAAAAATAAAAATAAAAAGTTCTTCCATAATGAAAAATCTTATCTAGCTTGTTATGTTTCTATCTGTAGACAAATGTTTATCCCTAATACTGCTGGAAACCATGTTCAAAAGTATTGTAAAGTTTCTACAAAGAAATTATAGAGAGGAGGATTCTGAATAGGAATAGCTGAAGTGATTTCCCAGGAATTTAAAGGGCCAAGGCTCCTCTCCCCTACCACCCTTCATTTTTCTCTCTCTCTCTTTTTTTTTTTCCTTTTGGGAGCTAAACATTAAAGTCTAGGACATTAAAAAGCAGTCATCTATATGGGAAAAATTAGAAAATGACCATACAGGCCCAGGAATAGATGCAGGCTCAGAAAAGACCTGAGAAAACAGTAAGATTATACCTCAAGCTGATCCTTGACACAAGATAGTTTATGACAGTAAAAAAAACAAACAAACAATAAGTAAAAAGTATTAAAAACAAACAAAAAACAGAAAACCCTGGGGAAGGGAGAGAGTCTGGTTTCCAGACTAAAACAATTCCAACACAAAGTCATTTGCATAATCATTGAAACATTGAAACATTTTCATTTACAATAGTATCAACAATATTAAGTACTTAGGAATTAATATAACAAAGAGGTAAAAGACTTGTATAATGAAAACTACAAAACATTGTTGGAAGAAATTAGAGAAGACATAAATAAGTATAAACACATCTCATGTTCATGAATTGGATAACTTAATATTTTTAAGACGTCATTATTACCCAAAGCAGTCCCTATTAAAATCCCAATGAGGCTTTTTGCAAAAATAGAAAATATCCTAAATTTCTCAAGAATCTCAAGGGACACAAAATAGCTAAAACAATCTTGAAAAAGAGGGACAAAGCTGTAAGAGTCAAAATTCCTAATTTCCAAACTTACCACAAAGATATAGTGATCAACTTTCATAAAGACAGACATATAGATCAGTGGAATAGAATAGAGAGGTCAGAAATAACATATGCATATATAATCAAATGATTTTGACAGGAGTGCCAAAATCATTAAATGAGGAAAAAATAGTCTTTTCAACAATGGTACTGGGAAAGCTGGATATCCACATGCAAAACAATAATATTGGATGCCTACTTAACACCATATACAAAAACTAACTCAAAATTACCAGATACCTAAATATAACACATAAAACTTGTTAGGTCAAAGATCTCACTGGAACACTGGAACCTCCAAAAATGTTAGATTACAAAATATATCCCAGTGGGGCCTTCAAAATGTTAGGTGAGACCTGCCAGATGGGGTGTGCTTATCCAGTGCTGCATGCAAGATGCAAAGAACTGCACAGATGTTAGATTGGAAAATACAGTTTATACAGTTTATTTCGAGAGAGGGAGAGAGAGAGAAGATTCACCTGTCCAAAGTAGAAGAGAGGGCCAAAACTTAGGAAACATGGCAGCGGCCATAGCTCATGGAGCACATGGCCACACCAGAGTCTAGTAAAGCAGTGGAGCCTGGCCCCTTGAGGCCAAATGGTTTTAAACATTCCCCTTTGATGGAGGGAGGTTGTCAAGGTGCTTGGGTGGCGGTGTGCTCCACGTCATCCTGAAGGAGCAGGTAAGCGCAGGAGTGACAAGAGTGATGGGCAGCAGGCACGGGTAGATTAGTCACAGGATAGCTGCCATGGTGATGGGGTCCTGTTATGAAGGTCATGAAGAGCTGATTAGGGTAACTTGTTTACAAAGTAAGTGGGAAAGGATTGCAAAGAACAGAACCCGGTTCTGTTTTTGGCTAGTGATTAGAGGGTAAAGTGAACTGCTAGAGAAATGTGACAGATCTAGACAGTGTTAAAATGGCTGCTCACTGAGTATGTGGATTCCATGTTATGTCCTTCCATTTCCTCCTCTTGTTATTTTAAAATATTCTTATTTGTACCTGAGAACAGGGTTGAAGTTCAGGCATCTGTAACTGCTTCCTGTTGGATAGGGGTGTAGATATGTCCCACCTGTCTAGAGTATGAGGGGATGATGAGGGGACAGAAGCCCAATAGAGTTGCTAAGTATCTTCAGTATCTGTATATAAAACACTATGTACAAGTGTATACTATTAGAATTAAAACTACTATAGTAAAGGCCATTATAGCTACTGTTATGACATATTGAGGCTTTGATGTCTGGTAAAATGTATTTATAGTTACCCCAGTGGGCTCAACACCCATTGCAGGAGTCCAGGCAGTTTTTACTATTGCACCAGTGAATTTCTTTGTTCATATGTGGATGTCCCTGCAAGCTTGTCTTCAAGTTTCTTTAGGTTTTGTGATAAGAATTTATAGACAGTCATAAGGGGTTTGTTAATAATGACTTTAACAAGGAAATACAATTATTTTGAGAAAGTATGAAGGAAAAAATTTAAAAACATGAGTATGGAGACATGTAGTTAGGTTGTAGTTTTAATAGTAGGAAATAATAATGAACAAGAGAATTTAAGACAGGTGACACTGGCAAAAAAAAACCTGCCCCCCGCTTTTGATTAAATACTAGGTCTGATATGTCTTCACAATGTATGATATGCTAGAGGGTGAAGCCCATGTAACCTCTACTCTGGAGATGGGAGATTGACATCTCTCTGCTTTTGATGGGAGGCGTGGGACGGTATTGGTCTTCCACCTTTGACGGGGAAAATATTACCTTAAAGTTTAACAAAAATAATTAGTAATACTTTAAACAGAAAGTGATTTTGTTATCTATGTTGGATTAAGCACTATAGCTGAATATAAGTTGCAGTGAGTGATTGAGATACCATTTTAGGCTTTTACAATGAATGTTGCTTACAAAAACAGTTTAGTGGTCTGCAGGCAGTTCAGGAAAAGGGTGTGGGGTAGGTGTGGTTCCTGAAGCTTTTGTTTCTTATCCCACCCTAGAGAGACTGGGTTTAAGTATTAAAGGTCTTACAGGCATAATGTTATAACATAGGATTACAGGTCATTGTAAGTTACTTATTTGGCAACTGATAGTCTAAAGATTTTGAAAAGTAAAAAATGACTTTGCTTATGAATAGAGAATATTTTAAATAATGAAGACCAACAAATATATGACATGAGTGGCTAACTGAATTTGTCCTTTCCTCCCTCACCCTGTTGTTTATAGGATAAAATTATTTTGGAGTTTGTTAATTAAGAGGCTCACATCCTGCTTTCTGAGTAGCATTTTGGCCTAGTATCAGTGTAATTGATGTTAATGGTAAATTCATAGAAGTAACTAAATTCTTGTAAACTTGATTGTTCCCAGAATTCTTTTCATGCATTTCTTTTCACAAACTTTCCACATACCATCTTCAACATATACATACTATTTTTCAACGTGCTTGAATCTTCTATTTTTATCCTATACTTTCCTTCCTTTAAATAACCAGTCATTTTATCATAGCACAAAAATTTGCCATATAAGATCCTTTCTTATGTAAAATTGTCCTCTTTCTTTTATATCCTTCCTTACCAAAAAAAAACATACTTTATGCCAACAACTTTTTTTACATCTTTCCTTGGCTTTCTGGTTTCTTTCTTTACTTTTTATAGATAACTTTATTACATTTATACTTTGAATTAAACTTTTAATAACTTTTAATTAAGATAAGGCTATGACTCCAACATGGATGGCCGGGACCAAACAGCTGGCACCTGTGTTAATTAATAAATTTATTTGGGTTCCAGCATCCTAATATTCAACTGGGGGTTGTTGGGGTGATGGTGAGCCATGCCAGGCACTTTGGCAGATTTCCAGGCCTTGTTAAATGACCACCATTTCTGAGCCAGGTGTTCTCTCCTCTCTTCAGAAGGGAGTGCACCTGCTTCCCAATGGCTCTCTGGCCTGCACAGTGGGCAAGGTCCTGGAGGTTTAGGCCTCTTTGGGGAAACTGTGCTTCTAGTGCCCCCTGCAGATTGTGCCCATAGCAATGGACACCATCCCCCTAGCAGGGTTGTTCCAACCGATGGGCAGTTGGAATTTTGTCAGTAATAGCGGCTGCCAACTGGGGTGCCTCCTTTGGCCCTCTGGTTTTGCAGCCCTCCGTGCTGGCACCCTATTGTTCCTTTAACATCTCGACTGAAAAAAAACCTCTCAAGAGTTCTTCTTTAGTTGGCTTTACATATGAAACTTTTAACCGTTCCTCTGTCTGTAACTGTCTGATGGAGACTTTAGAGTGAGAACATGTGGATGTGAAATGATCTGTCTTTACTTATTTCCAATTATAAACAGTCAAATTTGTTAAGAAAAAAGTTTAGCAAGCCTGGCATAGCAAATGCTGGTGTTATCTAGCACTAATATTTCAGCATATGGTAAAGTTAGAAGTAAGATTTAACTAGAGCACTTACAAGTTTGGTTTGGAAAAGCAGATTAAAATGACAATAGACATTTTTTTTCTCCCGTGAGTTAACAGGGTTAATTAATTAACACGTGATCCCTTTACTGGTTTGTTGAGGAAGAGGACTGATATTCCCAGGTTAGATTTAACTTGAGGGAGAGTTATTATAGAAAAGGGGACATGAACTGTAATATCTCTTTTTCCTGGCCACCTCCCTAATGGGAGACCAGTTAAGCCAGCACATGTGGTGGAGAAGGGTGGAAGGAGGAGGAGGTCCATGTGGTTTGACAGCTGCAGCTAGTAGAGCTGCTGCCAGCATGTTATCAGGCAGTGGGGGAGGTGAGACGAGAAGGTGGGAGGCTAGAGTTGGTTGCCATGGCCATCGGTGCCAGCCCTTCCTCTGAAGGCAAAGGTGAGTAGAGATGGAAGAGGGCGAGAAGAAGGAAGAGCAGAAGGGGAAACTGACGGAGGGTAGAGTCACAAAAGCAGGTTACGAGAGATAAGAGAAGTTAAAGCAGCTGGGTCAGTGTCTGTGTTGTTGAGGGAAAACAAGCAGGAGGTAAAGTAATCAAAGAAAGAGTAGGTGTGCCACAGGAAGAACAAGGGGTCCAGGTGGCGCCATTTTGCAAACCTCAGACCATTTGCTGTCATGGCAGCAGTAGAGTTCAACTTGAAGGAAAGTATCAGAGGCAAGAGATCTGCCTTGGGCCTATCTCCTGGTTGCCTAGCTGGTATTGAGGAGACACTTAGGGCAGATGCTTCTCTCTAGTGAGTGGGTCCTGAGATGTTCTAGAATGTATTTCAATGGGGGGAGGGCCCTTAGCCACCCCATCTTGGGTTTCCCATGAGAGTAATCCTAGAGGGGGAGATAGATTGGTCTTAAGATCAATCCCTGAGAGAGAGAGAGAGAGAGAGAGAGAGAAATGCAGATGGCCCCAGGACCCTGCAAAAATCATTTATACCCTCACTGTTGTCCTTGGCAGAGGGCCAGTGGAATTTGGGTAACAAATTCCCTGGGCCCTAGTAGAAGGCTGCTCCAAGATGCACATTTGGGAGGCTTGGAAAGAGAGAGAGAACACAGAAGGTCTCAGACCCCAGCAAGAAAAACTCCTGAGCAGAACAGAAAATGCAGAGGGCTCCAGGCTTTTCAAAACCATAAAACTCTTGGAAGAAAATATAGGACAAACGCTTCATGATGTTAGATTTGACAAAGATATCTTAGATATGACACTAAAAGCATAGGCAACAAAAGAAAAATTGGACTTTATAAAAACTTTAAAAATTTGGGGCGTCAAAAGACACCATCATCAGTGTAGTAAGTATTGAGATCAGAAACCAATATCTCCAAATATGGTGTTTTGATTTGCTGAACTAGAGGCCTCAAGGTCTCTCTGACCTACCACATCCCTCACCATCTCTCCCAAAAGGAAGCTGCTTCTCCTACCTGTTATCTCATTATTTATTGTAGGAAAGGAGAAGAATGTAACTAGATCTGGCCCAAGGAATTTTGCAAACCTGGGACCATTTGCCCTCATTATATTGATGAGGGCAAAGTAATGTCAACTCTCAGGTTCATTCAACTTTTAAGGAGATCTATTTACCAGTCAATCTCTGTTCCCCCATCTATTCATTTTCCTAAGTATTCATTCATTTTCCCCTGGTAATCATGTATTATCCCTCAGTAGAATTCCTCTTCTTCCCCTTCCCCTTCCCTGTTTTACAGAATCCAAGTCCCCAATTTTTTGTAACCTCAAGATGGTAAATTTAAGTATCTTAACTCACTGGGAAGTCAGGTCTTCTTAATGAAGGCTCCTGTGTATACACATTCAATAAATTTGAATGCCTTTTTTCCTTTTAATCAATCTGCCTCATGCTAGTGATTTTTCACTGAACCTTGAGGGGACCAATGAACAAGGCCTCTCATAAAAGACAACCCCAGAAATGAAAGAAAATATTTGTAATCCTATAAAGCATTAACATCCAGAATATACAGAGAATTCCTAAAACTCACTTCAAAAATGGGCAAAGGATTTGAACATACATTTCTCTAAGAAGATATACAAATGGCTAATATGCACATGAAAAGATATTTATGTTGCTAAAAAAGCCAATAAATACTGTAAAATGTTTAAAGAGATTTATTCCGGGCCAAATATGAGTGAACAAGGCATGAGGCACACTCCCAAGGGGTCCAGAGAATATATGCCTAAGGTGGTTGAATTGCATTTTACAGCTTGGTCATATACATTTTAGGGATACAAAGGTTACAGGTCAAAAAACATACAAACAAAATAATCTATAAATCAATACATGTGAGATTTATATTGGTAGGGCCCATAAAGGTGGGATATTTTGAAGTAGGGGGCTTATAAATCGTAAGGGGATTCAGAGATTTTCTAATTGGAAATTGGTAGAAAGAGTTAACATTTGTCTTAAGAAAGTTAAATCAAGGCCCAAGGCTGGATGTGGTGGCTCAAGCCTGTAATCCCAGCACTCTGGGAGACTGAGGCAAGAGGATTGCCGGAACCCACTGGTTTGAGACCAGCCTGGGCAACTTGGTTAGTCTGTAGCAGGAAAAATAGAGAGACTGTGACACCGAGACTATTATAGGAAGTGGCAACTTTATTACGCTGGCCGGCACAGCGGGCTTGAGGAGCTAATAAGTCCAAATGGAGCTCCAGCCTCCCAAAACGGGAGAAGTGGGGTCTTATACCCTTGTTTAGGTAAGGGAAGGGGTCGTGTTGAGTGATTACATATTTCCTTTGGAGTCTTACAAGGTTGTGTTAAGAAAAATCAGATCTTTCAAAGAACAAATGATTTCCAGGATCTGCAGTGTTGTAAACCGTCAACTTCAGAACAGGGGTTTTGGATAAGTCTGTGAATTAGTTACTCTTTTGTATTTCCATGAGATGGCTAGTCTCTGACCATTTGGTCTTTCCTAAACAAAACCTGCCTGGTACCTGGTGGGTCTTTAAAGCTTGTAGCTTGCCTTTCAAAAGGAAATACCTTTAACTGCTACCAATCCCCCTTCCTGCTCCTGGGCTAGAGGGAGACATTCTGTCATCCCAGGTGATTGCCATGAGGCTAACTGCTGTTCCCGAACCAGCTACATGTGTTTCCGTGTTTATTCACTCAATCATACAAGAAATATATTTGAGCATTTGCCGCATCCTGCCACAAGTCCTTGTCTCTACAATAAATGAAAAAATAAGCTGGCTGTGGTAGTGTGCACCTGTTGTTCCAGTTACTTGGAAGGCTGAGTCGAAGAATCACCTGAGCCTAGCAGGTCAACGCTGGGGTGGCCTTGAGCATGCTACTGCACTCCATCCTGGGCAACAGAGACTCCAACTCAAAAAAAAGACCTTGAAGTCAGTAAAAGCGCTTGAGTTAAGATAAGAGGGACCTGTGGAAGCAAAGGTTCTTGTTATGTAGATGAAGCCTCTAAGCAGCAGGTTTCAGAGAGAATAGGTGGTATATGTCACTGAAGATTAAAGGAAACAAATATCTATTTTATTTTGGGAAATACTTATATCATCTTCATACCTAAATAAAGTTTTAAAAAATTTAAAAGAGTAATTAAAAAGCCTAAATTAAAATTATTTATTTGCCCAGGCAGCAACTAGTTTAGCAATCATTATCCACAGCTTATTTTAGCAACAACAACAACAAAAATATTTGCTAAAGTTTAGATGTTACCCTTAAAAAATGGCTTTCAATTGCCATTAATAATTTAAGATGCATTATTTTTTAATCATTTAATTTTATAAGTTTGTTAATCAATAATACAAGCTATACAAGAATGACTTCAAAACTTCGCTTATACTACTGATTATGGCTATTCTAATAAACTTTGTCATAAGCTACGGATGAGTTTTTATTTTTGGCCATTTATTTTAACTCCTTTAGGTCTTTAGAATTGATACGTTTTGTTTAAGGGAACAAAAGAATATTACTTTTTAGCCTTCATTTAGTACTTCATAACATAATTAATTATCATAGTCCATTTTTCCTTTAATTTAGCATCTATTAACATATGTAGCATGAACTTTGGCAGATACTCTTTTAGAGTATGAATTCCTTTGAAGCCTAATCTGTATTTGAACCCCAGGTTTACCACTTATTACCTGTGCAAACTTGGGCAGAGTTCCATAGATAGAAACTTCTATGTTTCTACCTCTTCTAAACTGGAAAGAATATTTTCATCAAAGAATTTTTGTTGCAATTCAATGAAATTATTTGTGTAAGATATCTAACACAGTGGCTATGACAGAATTTATATTCAGGTAATGATATTTCTGTATAAAAGGTTATTTGCCAGGAGAAGATAGATGATCTTTGATTTTTAATACACTTTTCTCTTTTGTTTTTAGTATGACATAAATTACTGAATAGTAGTCTGCAAAAGATTTCTATCTTAATTACTTTTTAACAACTTTGGTCATTATCTTATGCAGTGGCATGAATAATTTGGCAATGACTTTCTTTGATTGTGGTTATAGTTTCCTTAATTTAAATTATATGCAAACAAAAATATAGATATTAGTTAATTCCAATGTTTGCATGTCTCCTGTTACATGTTAGAAAGTGCCTCTTTGCTTATAAAAACTGTATACAATTCTAAACTTCTTTAAGGGCTATTCTATATTTTGATTTATTTAATGAAAAAATGAAATCTTATTTAATATATCTGCCAGTGATTATATAAAATAGATTATAATTTAAATATAACCATATGAAAATGTGAAGAGGAGAGGAAAGTTTTCTCCTACTCTGATATGATGGTGTATGTAATTGTGTTCTGTTATGCCACACAGGAATGATAATGGTGCATTTCCAGACCAGTTAATCCACTTAAGTAATGGTACCTTGTGTTTATTTGAGTTTAGTTGCAACTAGAACAGTATTCTTGAATATTGCTAAGCACTTATTATTATGAGTTACATAAAGTATCATTGCATAAAGTATAATGACTCTGGCATCAGTTAAGGGTCTAGTTGATATTTTGCCAATATTTGCACATAGTACATCATAATGTTAAATCAGTCTATTTACCTTATTTAGTGTTGCTAAAAAAGAAGTTAGTTTTGCATTTTCTCAATGTTTAAAAATATGGAAGGTATTAAAAAGTCTGTAACGATGTGCAAATGGGAATTTTAATACCAATAATTTGAACATAATGTTGAATGTTTTCAACAGTTGAAATAATTTATTTAAAAATCCCTGAGGAAATATATTAACCAAAATATTTATTCATGATATCATGCCATGTAAAATAGATAAGGATTAAGCCAACATGTTTATAATTCTGTGCTGAGTAGAAAATCAAATAAATAGAAATATTTATACTATTACACTAAATATATTCTGCTTACATAAAGAGAAGTAAGTGGGAATCAGAATAAAAGTAATTAAGAGATACTAATTATTCTCAGATTTTAAACTCTACTATTTATTTTAAATTAGGCATGTATAACCATGGATCATTTAGAAAATACAAAAATGAAATTGTGGTTAAACACATGCTAAAGATTTACAACATTTTGAATGCACTTTTAATACACTTAGAAACTGGAAACCTCAGTTCTGAAAACCTCAGTCAATGTTAGTTTCCGCAGACAGCTCCAAGCCCCAGCCACCTTCAGAATCTGTCCTGGCGGGATACTGGGACAGCACTCTTGGTGAAGGTAGTGGTGAGTTAGTGGGAGGGACTTTGCACACCTCCCTCAACCCCTGCAGACCTAGCCAGGGTAGAGTCCACCTTGGCCCTCCGCAGTCCACGCCTCCTGCGCATCGGCCAAACGCAGAAAGCTGCCCGGAATCAGGACAGGGACCCTGATGGGGTCCAGGTGGACCTGGATGCTCCCGTTCAGGTGAGACACGCACCGACACCACCACAGAGGCCACGCGGGAAACACCCTGCAGAAAGGATCTGCGCCTGGTGGGCTTGCTCCCCCGCCCCCCTCGGGTCCCTAGCCGGGGGAGGCGCCCAACTTGGAAGCGGTTCTCCTATCACACCAGCGCTGCCTCATCCCCAATTCAGAGCTGTGCCCCCCAGGCTGCCACCTGCAGGGCCTTCGCACCTCCCGCATTCCAGCAAGTTGAGACACCTAGTCGGCTCCCACGGGAGGTGATGGCCTGCCCTAACCCTTCAGTTTACTTTTGAGTCACCAAGCTGTGGGACTCCTCCCAGAGGCCCAGCTGCGTGGCTGCCATGGCCCCGCCCTCTTGGGAATGAGGGGAAAATGCAGGGACGCCTCTAGCATGGCAGGGGTCTGCCTGTTGTCCCTTTAAGAAAGGAACAGCCTCACTTAGGTGACAGGAAGCCTCTCTACACCTGCCGGTCACTTTTCCCAGAAGTGTGCTGATCTCCTACAGCCAGGGAGATCAGAATAAAAGCAATTAAGAGACAGTGATTAAGGGCTCATGGCTCTTGTGCTGGAACCCAGGGCAAACACCTGAACTGGTGGGAAGGCGTTGCCTTGCCTCTGCCTGATTGCTCTGGTAAAGCAGTGCCAGCTGTTTCCCCCTCAGGTGGCCATGCCTGCTGCCGTCCTTGCCCCTCCCGCAGATGGACCGGAAGAGGAAGGGCAGCGCCGCCCCCTGGCAGCACCACTCCCTCCATCCTTGATAGCATGGCTCAGGAGGGGAGCCAGCGGCGGGCCTCTTCTGCATGCTCACGGGTCCCACGTGAGACACATGCCCCACAGCCTCAACCAGGTGGGGACTCCTGGCACCATGCAGGTAATCCACCCCACCTGATCGCCATGGCTGTGGAGCAGCATCTCCTGTGGTCACAGCCTTAAAGCGGTCGCCATTGTCTCTTCCTTAAAATGAAGCTTCTGTTGCCACTGCTCCTGCAGCCTGTGGGGCAGGGAGAGAACAGGAAGGCAGGCCACTAAAGGAAGTCAGCAGACTGTACTCAATGCACACCACAAACACTCCCATAAGGAAAGATAAGTGAAAAAATAAAATATAAAAAGCAAGCAAGAAAACAATAGAAACTGTCATCACAATGATAGAGACTAACAAATTTAAAAAAAAATAACAGAACAAAAAATAGAGAAGAGAATGCCCTCACAGATGAGGAAGAACCGGTAAAAAATGTCAGCAATCCCTAAAGCCCAAATAATGTGACACCCACAAAGGGTCCTCCCAGCTCCCAAGCAATGGAACATATTCAGAATGAGCTGTTATTGATGACAGTTGTAGAATTCAGGATATGGATGGCAAAGAGACTCAATGAGATCCAACAGAAAGTTGGATCCACATCAAACAGGCCACAAAAATGGTATTGGAAGTAAAAGCTGACCTGGCCATCCAAAGAAGGTACCAAACTGAACTGGAAATAAAGACTTCTCTCTTGGAATCTCAAAACACGATAGCAAGCCTTGATAGCAGAATTGACTAGGCAAAGGAAAGAATCTCAGAGCTTGAAGTCCGAACCATTGAATTAACTCATTTTGACAAAGTAAGGAGAAAAGAATTAGGAAACTTGAGCAAGGCCTATGAGAGGGCTGGGCTTATGTAAAGAGACCATATTTATGGCTGATCAGCTTTCCTGAAAGAGAAGGGGAAATTGTGAGCACCTGGAACAAGCCATTCAAGACATTGGCCAAGAAAATTTCCCTGTCTCACTAGAGAGGTGACCATGTAGACCCAAGAAATTCAGAGAACTCCTGTGAAATAATATTTGAGACCATTTCCAAGGCACGTAATGATCAGACTTCCCAATGTAAGCATGAAAGAAAAATAACTTAAAGGCTGCTAGAGGGAAGGAACAGACCGTTTACCAAGGGAGACCCATCAGAATTGCAGCATACCTGTCAGCAGAAACTTTCCAAGCCAGAGGGGATTGGGAACCCATTTTTAACAATGGGTTAAAGAAATCAATGCCAGCTTGTAGCAGGAAAAATAGAGAGATCGTGACACCGAGACTATTATAGGAAGTGGCACTTTATTACGCTGGCCATTCCAGCAGACCCGAGGGTCGCATCCAAATCGAGCGCCCCAGAACAGAAGAAGTGGGGTCTTATACCCTTGTTTAGGTAAGGGAGGGGGTCGTGTTGAGTGATTACATACTTCCTTTGGAACTTTACAAGGTTGTACTCAGCAAAATCAGATTTTTTTAAAAGAACAAACGGTTTCCAGGAACTGCAGGATTGTAAACTGTCAACTTCAAAAGGGGGGATTTTAGATAAGACTCTTTTCCATTTCCATGAAATGGCCAGTCTCTGGGCCAGGGTCTTTAAAGTTGCAACTTGCCTTTCAATAGGAAATACCTTTAACTGCTATTAACCCCTTCCTGCTGCTGGGCTAGTGGGAGTCATCCCAGGTGATTGCCATGAGGCCAGCTGCTGATCCTGAACCAGCTACATGTTTCTGTGTTTATTTACTCAATCATACAAGAAATATATTTGAGCATTTGCCGCATCCTGCCACAAGCTGGGAATTTCTTACTCCAACAAATGAACCTTCAGTGATGAAGGAGAACTTTAAAATCCTTCTCAGGCAAGCAATATGCCACTTCCAAACCAGCCCTTCAGGATTTGCTTCAGAAAATTCTAAGCATAGAAACAAAATAACAATCATAAAAGCATAGTTAAGCACATAGATTAGAGACCATACAAATCAATCACAAAGCCTAGAACACAAAGCAACTTCTTAACAACAATATGGCAGGAATAAACCCTCTGATATCAATCGCTAACTTAAATGTTAACAAGACTGAACATACCAGTCAAAAGGTACAGAGTGGGAAATTGGCTAAAGTAACACGATCTATCCTTTTGCTACCCTCAGGAAACCCACCTCACTGAAAATGATACCCACAGGCTCATGGTAAAGTGTTGGACAAAGATCTTCCTTGCAAATGAAAAACAAAAAAGAGCCAAAATCACTGTTCATATATCAGATAAAACAGATTTTTAACCAATGAAAGTTTAAAAAGGACAATAAAGGGGACTAAATAATGATAGAGGGTTCAATTCATCAGCAAGAAATATCCATCTTGAATGGATATATTCACCCAACATAGGAGAACCAAGATTTATACAAGAATTGCTAATTAATTGAAGAGAAGACATGGGCAGCCACACAATAATACTGAGGGACTCTAATACCTCCAAATCAGCTTTAGACAGATCATTGAGACAGAAAACTATCAAAAAAAATCCAGGACTTGAACTGACACTTGACCAATTAGATCTAATAGACGTCTACAGAATGCTGTGCCCAACAACCACAAAATATACATTCGTCTCAACTGCACATGAAACATAATCTATGATCAAGTGCATGCTCACCCTAAAATCAAGCATAAATAAATTCCCAAAAGTCAAAATTATACCAAGCATCTTCTCAGACCACAGTAGAATAAAAATAGCTATCGTCACCAACAGAAACCCTCAACAGCAGACACATACATAAAAATTAAACAACACGATCCTGAATGACTTTGGATCAACACAGAAATCAAGACAGAAATAAAAAAGATTCCTATAAAGAAACAAAACCACAGACTCAACATATGAAAACCTCCAGAATACCATGAAAGGGGTGTTGAGAGAGAAGTTTAAAACATTGTACAAATCAAGAAAAAAGAGAGATCTCAAGTAAACAGCCTAATGTCACACCTAAAGGAATTGGAAAGACAAGATCAATTTAATGCCCAAACTAATAGAAGTCTAGAAATTATCAAAATAAAAGCAGAGTTAAACAAAAATAGGGAATGTAAGCCATACAAAGTATCAATGAGTTGGAAAGCTGGTTCTTTGAAAGGATAAATAAAATTGACAGACTCCTGGCCAGATTTTTAAGAGCGAGAGAGAGAGAGAGAGAGAGAGAGAGAGAGAGAGAGAGAGAAATTTGAATAGACACAATCAGAAACAAAAAAGACAATGCTATTACTGATGCTGAAGAAATATAAATGATTGTCAGAGATTGCCTTGAACATCTGTATGCATGTAAGCTAGAAAATCTAAAGGAAATGAATAAGTTCTTGGTACACACAACCTCCCAAGATTAAAACAAAGAAATTAAGACCCTAGACAGATCAATAACAAGCCAAGAAATTGATTCAGTAATTAATCAGTAATTATAAACCTCCTTGCCAAAAAAAAAAAAAAACAAAACCCATGAGCCAAATAGTCTCTCAGGTGAATTCTACCAGATGCACAGGAATCCTACTGAAAGTATAACAAGCAGTCAAGAAGGAAAGAATCCTCCCTAGCTTATTCTATGAAGCCAGTATCATCATGATACCTCAAAATGGCAAAGACCTAACAAAGAAAGAACGATCCAACAAAGAAACAAAGAAAGAAAACTACAAGCCAATTTCTCTGATGAACACGAATGCAAAAATTCTCAAGAAGATACTAGCAAATCACATCCAACAGCACATTTCAAGGTGGGCTTCAAGCACATTTCAAGGTGAGGCTGGTTCAACATACACAAATCAATAAATGTAATTCTACCACATAAACAGATGAAAAGTCAAGAACCATACAAGTTTATCTCAATAGATACAGGAAAAGCATCTGATACAATTTAGCATTCCTTCTCGATAAAAACACTCAAACGTCAAACATCAGGCGTCAATGGAAGATTCTTCAAAATAATAAGAGCTATCTATGGTTGAACTGAAACAAGACAAGAATGTTCTCTCTTACTACTGCTATTTAACATAGTACTGGAAGTCCTAGCCAGAGCAATCAGGCAAGAGAAAGAAAGAAAAGGTACCCATGTAGGAAAAGTGGAATTTAAATTATCTCTATTCACAGATGATATGATTCTATACTTAGAAAACACTATAGATTCTACAAACGAACAAAAAATCCTAGCACTGATAAATGACCGCAAAGTCTCAGGACACAAAATCAATGCACAAAAAGTAGTTCCATTAGTTTCAAAAACAAGCAAGCTGAGAACAAAATCAAAATCACAAACTCATTCACAATAGACACACACACATACACACACAAAACCCAGAATGCTTGTAAGCAAAGAGGTGAAAGAGCTTTACAATGAGAACCACAAAACACTGCTCAAAGAAATCAAGGATGACATAAATAGAGAGCAATCAATGCCCATGGATGGGAAGAATCAATTCTGTCAAGATTTCCAGACTACATAAAGCAATCTACAGATTCAGTGCAATCCCTGTCACTACCAGCAGCATTTTTCACAGACCTAGAAAAGATAATGCTTAAATGTATATGGAAACAAAAAAGAGCCTGAATAGCTGAAGCAATCCTCAGCAAAAAGAACACAGCTTGTGGCATCACACTCCCAGACTTTAAAGTGTACAGCAAGCCTAGAGTAACAGCATGGTACCGGCACAAACATAGATGCATAGACTAGTGGAACAGGAGGGAGAACCTGGAAATAAAGCCACAGAACTACAATCAACTCATCTTTGACAAAGTCAATAAAAACAAACATTGGGAAAGGAAACCCTATTCAGCAAATAGTACTGGGTACACTGGCTAACCACATGCAGAAGAATGAATCTGGACCCCTACCAATCACCATAAACAAAAATTCACTCAAAACAGATAGAGGACATAAACATAAAACTTTAAACTCTAAAAATATAAAACGAAAGCCTAGGGAACATCCTCCTGGACATCAACCTAGGCATTGAATTTATGGTCAAGTCCTTAAAAGCAAATGCAGCAAAAACTAAAATTGACAGTAGCACCTTATTAAGCTTAGAAGCTTCTGCACAGCAAAATAAATCATCAAGAGAGTAATGAAGCAACCCACAAAATGGAAGAAAATATTTGCAAACTATGTATCAAAGGCCTAGCATTCAGAATTTATGAGGAATTCAATGAATCAACAGAAAAAAACAAATAACCCCATTACAAAGTGGGCAAAGGACATGAACAGACATTTCTCAAAGGAAGACAAACAAGCAGCCAAGAAACGTGACAAAATACTCAGCTTCACTAATTATCAGAGAAATTCAAATCAAAACAACAATGTGTTACCATCTCACACTGGTCAGGATGGCTGCTATTAAGTAAAAAACAAAACAAAACAAAAACATGCTGGTGAGGCTACAGAGAAAAGGAAACACTTGTACACTGTGAGAACATAAGCTATTCAGCCTTTATGGAAAGCACTTTGGAGATTTCTCAAAGAACTAAAAATAGAGTTACCATTTGATCCAGCAACCCCATTTCTGAGAATATACCCAGAAAATCATAAATTGTTCTGCCAAAAAGTTTTCTGTGCTCATATGTTTATGGCAGCACTGTTCACAATAGCAAAAACATGGAACCAACCAGATGCCCATCAAAAGACTGGATAAAGAAAACGTGATACTTATACACCATGGAATACTATGCCACTATAACAAAGAAAAAGTCATGTCCTTTGCAGCAACATGGATGCAACTAGAGATCAGCATTCTAAGTTAATTATCACCAAAACAAAGAACTGAATACTACATGTTATCACTCATAAGTGGGTACTAAATACTGGGCACATATGGGCACCAGAATGGGAGCAACAGACCCTGAGCACTGCTAAAGGAGAGAGGGAGGGGGGATAAGGGATGCAAAACTACCCATGGGTACCATGCTTACCACTCGGGGAGATGGGGAAAGCTTGTCAGAAACTCAAACCTCACCTTCATGCAATATACTCACATGTATCTCATGGTTCTAAAATTAAAGAAAGAAATATTTTACCAATCACACACACACACACACACACAGAAAAATTATCACAAAATTCACAGTGAAAAATAAATATTTTCAATTATTAATTGTTTAATTATCATGGGTATTTGAATATAAGATATAAATACATATGTTAAAGTATATAACAAAAATGCATTATGAAATATGTATGTAGTTTTCTACAATTTGCTTTTTGATTTGGTGTTTTATTTCTAAGATTCTTCAGTGTTACTGTATGTGGCTGTTGTTGATTTTGCAATATTTACTTTTCTGTTCTATTGTCACAATATTCACATTGTTACCAAAGTCTTGGTCTAATAAACAGAGCTGCCACAAATATTCTTGTACATATCTTCAAGTGCCCTTGTGGAAGATTTTCCTTTTTTTGAGTCAGAGTCTCACTTTGTCGCCCAGACTGGAGTGCAGTGGCATGCTGCTCACAGCCACTGCAGCTTCAACCTGCTGGGCTCAGGTGATCCTTCCGCCTCAGCCGTCCAAATAGCTGGACCTACAGACATGAGCCACCATGCTCAGCTAATTTGTTTTTATTTTCTTTATTGTAGAGATGAGGTCTTGCCATGTTACCCAAGCTGGTCTCGAGCCTGAGGGCTCAGGCAATTCTCTCACCTCTGCCTCCCAGTGCTGGGATTACAGGCATGAGCCACCATGCTCAGCAGAAGATTTTCTATAGGACACTAACCTAAGGGTAGAATTGGAAAGAGGGATTTTACTAGATAGTGTCATATTTTTTTCCAAACCATTTGAACATATTTATAAACCCACACACAGAATTCCTATTACTCTATGTTGTTCTTGCCATGCAGTATTACCAGGGTTCTAAATTTTTGCTAACCTACTGATTAAAATATATTACCTCATTGGGTCTTAATTTTTATTTTTCTGATTACGAATCAATCGAACATATTCTCTGTTGGTTAGAGGCAATTCATATGTTAACTTCTGTTAAGTAGCGTTTGGTGTCTTTTGCCCATTTTTCTATTAGGTGTTGGTCTTTGAAGCATATCTGAAGTGTCTTTGACACTAATTCCTTGATCAATTATATGAATGCAGATATCTTGATTCAGATGGTAACTTATATTTTTTATGTCTTTTAATGAACAAAAATTCTTTATTTTAGTGTTGTCAAATTCATCAGTACTTTCTATTATTGTAACACATATTGTCATTTGTTAAGCAAATCCTTTCCTATCCAAGATCAGAATACTATGCTTGTATATTTTCTTTATTGGCATTTTATTTATTTATTTTTTCATTTGCCAAATAATTTAGTGTATAATTGCTAAAATTATAGACATTATCTTCCATAACCACGATATAATTATTTAAATTAAGAAATTATCATTGATACTTTTATTTAATCTACATAACTTATTTACATTTTTCTGTGCTGTCTCTGTAATTTTTAAAAACTAACCTTTTAACTTTGAGATAGTTTTAGATTCACGTGCTGTTGTAAGACAAAAATCAGAGAGTTTCCTCTGTACTTTCTACACAGTTCCCCACAGTGACATCTTTCAAAAGTATAGTACAATATCAGGATCAGGTTATTGACAGTGATTCAATAAAGGTACGGAACAGATCCATCACCATAAGAATTTCTGGCATTTTTCTTTTATTCCCACTCCCATCTCCATTCCCATCTTTATCCTTAACCCCTGGGCAACCACTAATCTTTTCTTCATTTCTGTATGCATATTTATATATATATATGTATTTATTTATTTCAAAATGTATTTAAATGGAATTATACAGTATTTTTCTTTCTGGAGTTGACTTTTACATTCAGCATAATTCCCTTGAGAATCATCCAAGCTGTTGTGTTGATCAAACGTTTGTTGTTTTTTTTTAAATTGCTGAGTAGTTGTTCATTCTTTTAAAAATATTTGGTAGAAATTGCCAATGAAAATATTTGGGCCTGGGGATATTTTGGGAATGAGCTTTTTAATTAAAATTTTAATTTTTACAATGTTTATAGGGCTATTCAGATTATTTTGTTTTAGTTGAGGTTTAGTACTTTATGGCCTTGAAGGAATTGTTCTATTTCTTCCAAGTTGTTACATTTATGTGTGTCAGGTTGTTTAAATATTTTCTTATCTTTTTAATGACCTCAGTGTTTGCAGTGATATCCCATTTATTCTTGATGTTTGTGGTTTGTGTCTTCTCCTTTAAAAAAAAAATTCAGTCATGCTAAATAGAGGTTTATCAGTTTTACGGGTTTATTTTTTTCAAAGAACCAGCTTTTGTTTCATTGAATTTTTATATTGATTTCCTATTTTCAATTTTATTGATTTTTCTTTTATCTTTATTTCCTTTCTTCTTCTAGCTTTGGGTTTATTTTGCTCTTATTTTTATTATTTATTGAGGTAAGAACTTAGATTATCAATTTGAGCTATTTCTTATTTTGTAAAGTAAGCATTTAACAATATTATTTTTTTCTCCCAACACTGCTTTCAGTGAACCCTTTTTGTTTTCGTTCAGTTCTATGTATTTTCCCTTTTACTTCCTTTAAATCTTCCTCTTTGACTCACAGTTTATTCAGAAGCGTGTTGTTTAATTTCCAAGTTTTTAGAGATTTTCTTGTTTGATTTCTAGTTTGAGTCCATTATGGTCAGAGAACGCATTACCTTTGTTCCTGCTAAAGATCAAGGCTGGATCACCTTCTTCTGTTGGATAGGGAATGGCAAAATACCCTGCCATTATGCTATTCCTCTATTCCTGGCATCTGTACTCACCTATGTGTACCTTGTAGAGTATCCCCTAGATTGTCTCTGGCATCATTTCCAGGGCTCATAGTTTACTTAGTGGGGAAGAACAGGAAAGAGTTGATTCTATACCATTTTGTCTAGACATGACATCTCTTCACAAAATTTTGCTTTCCAATTTTAAATCTCTAAATTACCTTGAAATTGGTTTTCAATGAGGAATGTAGTAGAAATCCAGTTTTACTTTGTTTTGTTCAGATAATTGCTGTTCCATTGCAATTTTTATGTGGTTCCTCAATGGTCTACGATATCAATTGTGTCATTTAACTAGCTTCCATGTATATATGAGTTTGCTTCTGGACTTTCTTTTATGTTCCACTGGTGAGTATATTTACTCCTGTGAAAATACCACACTTTTAAAATAGTTTTTTATAAACATTTGGATATTCTTAAGGTAATTCCTTCACCCTTATTCAAATTCGTCAAAGGTGTTTTGACTATTTATATACCTTTCTTTTTCTCTGTAATTTTTTTTTAAAGGCCTTGGTAAATTCCTAAAAATATTTTTGGAACTTTTATTGGAATATCTTTGATTTTACAGATCAATGTTAAGATTCTGGCATCTATATGATATTGGGCCTTTCGGCGCATGAATGGAAATAGTTTATTTCTTCTTATATTTGAACTTTCTTTAATATCTTTCAACATTATTACAATTTTTCTTATGAAGATCTTACACATTTTTTGTTAAATGTAATTCTAAGTACCTTATAATTTTGTAAACGGTATATTTTAAAAATAAATAACTTATTCCTTTGTTGACTTTGAGGCCTTCTTCAACAGAAATCAAGAGGGAGCTCATGAGTTCGGTGCAAGATCAGCCCTCTGTCCAACTCCATGCCTCCGTCAGCAGGAGTGGAGAGGGTACTCTAAGACTTGGAATAAGATCACACCTCTGCAGGACATCATTGGCAGGAGACAACAGAGTGCAGGAGCACTTCGCATAAGACCACCCACCTACAGGACATCATGCCTTTATCAGCAGGAGCCAAATGGGAGATTCTGAGCAGTACATGTTCCTGGCTTGTCCTCCACAATATCCGCCAACACCTACATCCATGTTCTTTTCAGTTTTTTTAAGGACCCCAAGGCTCTCAGTTGATAATTTATTCTAGAACTATAACTCTCCCTAAGATTCCTTTTTCTGACCCACTCTCCCTTTCCCTTTTCTGATTCCAAAACCTCCTTTTCTCTCCTCTATGGAACTTAGGTCAGTGAATAGCAAAATTCTCGATATGTTAATTTTCTACCATAAATGTGCCCTTCACCTTTTGCGCTAATGAAAATCTATCTTTCCCTTAGTGATAGTTTTTCCTGCAGCCAGTGAGGCTCTAGCAAATGTTTTAATAGCCTGCTCTTTGGAAAAAAGAAAAAAACAACCAAAAAAGCATCCTTGACTTGTAGTGTTTTCCAGTTCCTGTGGTGTGAATACTCAACACCATAGCCATTCAGGCTCCCATCTCACCTCACTGAATGCAGGGCTGGGAGCAGATGTCTGTAGCCAGCTCTCCTGAGCCCACATGAGGCAGCTCCAGTGCATCATATCTTACAGCACCCTCAGGAGTGTCTGTTCTCTCTACACCCAACCATAACATTGGGCCTAAGACATATAGGTGTTCCCTCTTCTTCTCATTGCTGCTTTCAGTCCCTTCTCCCTCCTTCCTTCATGAACACACTTTTTTGAGTATCATATTATCAGGTTATCCAACTCACGTACTTTTTTTATTATAGAGACTTTTTTCTTTCATTTATTGTCAATTAAAAAAATTAATTCCTGTGACACTGTGACTTTCTTAAAAGTGATTTCTGACCTAATTCTAGATGATCAGATATTTACATGGCTGATTTTTCCCCACAGTCTAAACTTGACAGCCTCTCCTCAGTGCCCCTTTATCCATTCTCAGCCACTTGCTTTCACAGCCATTTCCTAGACCTTGTTATTGCCAATAACTACCTCTGTTGTTGTTTTTTCATTTCTTTCACTTTTTGCTCCGGGTATCCCTAAACTCGGCAGGTGGAGGTGTCCCAGGGCTCAGGACTTGGACCTTTTCTCACTGTCTTCCTCATTCTTCGGTTATCTATTCTTGTCTCATGGCTTTAAATTCTGCTTTATGCTTATTCACTTTTAAATTTACATCTTCTCCTGAGATCTCTCCTCTGAACTCTAGTTTTATTTATCGAACTGCCTACTAACCTGTAGTTAGATGTTGATTCCTCATGACAAAGATACCTTCTGCAATTTCTCCATCGTAATTAATGAAACTCCATCCTTCCAGTTACTTAGCCAAAAAAACTCGGGTCGTCCTTGAGTCATTTCTCTGTCTCACATTTGCACATATATGATATGAAAAGAAATTGTTCATATTTTTACTCTATCTTTGAAAACGATCTGCACTTTTATATGTTTTCCTTCAGTTTCTTGAACACAGCAGCCAGAGTTATCTTAAAACTTAAGTCTATCCATGGCATTTCTCTGCTGGGAACTTTCCAGTGACTTCTCATCTTATTCAGAGTTACAGGTAAAGCCATCCTAACCTCCAAGGCTCTACTTGATTTGGCCTCCTTTAACCTCTCTTACATTATTTTTTGCTACTCTTGCGTCTTTTGCAAAATTGCAGCCTCACCAGCCTCCTGCCTTTTTACAGAACACTGTAGGAATGCCTCTGCCTTAAGGATTTTGCATTGCAGTTTTCTTTTTGTCTGTGTTGTCTTCTTTCAGATCTGTGAATGGCTCATTCCTCACTTTCTTTAAAGCTTTACTCAGATGTCCCCTTTTCAGAGAGGCCTTCCGTAGCCACTCAATCTAAATTTTAATGCTGCTCATTCCCTGACACTTCTGGGCTTCTAGCCTGCTTTATTTTTTCTCCTTGCATGTCTTACATATCTCTTACATGCTATGTTGTACTTATTAACTCATTTATTGTATCTTTTCTCAGTAGAATGTAAGCTCTATGAAAACAGGGGGATTTTCCTTTTTATTCACTGCTATAGTCCCAGTGCCAAAAGTATGTTTGACAGATAGTAAGTGTTCCATAAATATTTGAATGTATGCATAAATGAAAACAATATGATCTATTAGATGCTGTTGTATAGATATGAATTTGATTACTATAAGTCAATCTGACATAAGAGTGTTCTTTGTTCAACTCCCTATTTTTTATAATTTGTAGGTTTAGTGGGGCATTCCTTGTAAATAATATCAGCTGTAACAGTGATAGTTGTGATTTTCATTTTCCTATTCTGAAAAATTTATTTGTGTTTCTTATCTTTGTGCATTGTTTAGAACCTCTAGAAAGTGGTTAAATAGAAATGACTAAATGAAAGTTATCAGATTTATGATTTTAAAGGTAAGACTTCTGATGTTTTGACACAATAAATAATTTTTGTTGTCTGTGGTGGATATTCTTTTTTAGTTGTTTTTTTTTTTTTTCCTTGAGTTGGAATCTCACTCTATCGCCCAGACTGAAGTGCAGTGGCATGCTCATGGCCACCGCAGCCTCAACCTACTGGGTTCCGGCGATCCTTCCGCCTCAGCCTTCCAAGTAGCTGGAACTACAGGCAGGCACCACCATGCCCGGCTAATCTTTTGATTTACTGTAGAGATGAGGTCTTGCCAAGTTGCCCAGACTGATCTCAAACTCGTGGGCTCAGGCATTCCTTTTACCCCAGCCTCCCAAAGTGCTGAGATTAACACGCTTGAGTCACCACACCCAGCCTGAATATTCTTTATCAGGTTGAAAAAGGTTTCCTTTCCTTCCACATTTGAGAAGTTTGTTTAGAAAGCAGGATTTATTAAGAAGACAGAAAAGCTCCCACAGTGGAAGGGAACCCAAAAAGTTTACCCCTGTTTTTGTTTTATCATGAGTGTGTTTTTTTTTTTTTTTTAATCGTGACTGGTAATCTTTTAATCATGTTTAATAGTTAAGATTTTATTGTGAATGAGTATTGTATTTTTTGTTTCTGAGAGAATTTTCTCTATTAATATTTTAATGTAACAAAGGACATTATGGATTTTCTAGTATGAACATTCTTTTTTATACCTGGGATGGAAGGAACTTATTCATCATATGTTATTAGATTTATATAATGCTGAATTTAGCTCATTATTTTTTTCTTGGGATGATTACTTCTATTTTATAAATGAAATTGATCTTTAACTTTTCTTTGGTCACTGTCTTTTCATAATTTTGCTATCATTGAAGAAGTTGAGGAATAGTCCGTCTTTTCTATTGTTTGGGAAAGTTTTTATATTGTGGAAGACCTATTCTTTAAATATATGGTAGAAATCTTCTGTAAAGCAAATTGGAATTGTTATGTATTTCCAGGAAGATTTTATTCTAAGGATTCAGGTTCCTTTTAGTATAATAGGACTATAGACATTATTTCTTATTGAATCAGTTTTACAGGTGATGAAATAACGTGTTTACATGTATATGACCATTTTGTCTGAGTTTTAAGGTGACCAGCTTAAAATATAGTGTATTTTATTATCTTTTACATATTGTCTTGAATTTGTGAATTACATTTCTCTCCCCTCCGTCTAACAGTTTTCTTCTCCCTCTTCATCTTTCATCCGTCTTCCTACAGATCCACGAGTGTTGCTGGTATCCTTGAAGACCCAGCTTTTGAGTTTTATGATCCTCTGTTATGTTTAGGTTTTCTTCTTTCGTGACTGTGTGTTTTTATTGCTGTGATTTCCTTCTGTCTGTCGTCTTTGAATTAATCCATTGTTCCTTTTTCAACATCTTAAGTTGGATATATGGCTCATTATGTTTGGGGTTTTCTACTATTTTAACTATTTAATATTTATACAATTTCACCTAAATAAAGCTTTGTCTGCATCCCACAGGTGTTTATATGTAGCATTTTAATTTTTGTTCAGTTTGAGTATTAAACTTAAAACTGATTTCCATTATGATTTGTTCTTTGTCCCATGGTTTACTTAGAGGGTATTTTCCAATACACATATGCATGGGCTTTGGGTTATCTTTTTTTGTTATTATATATTTGTATTAGATGAAATAAATCATGGTCAGAACACATAATCTGTATGCAAACAATTCTTGGAATTCCTTGGGAATTGTTGTGGCAGAAATTGCTAGTTTTCTACCAATATGTTTTCTTTGTTACTGTGTTTTCATTGATATAGCTGGATAAAGAGTTAGACATCTGTATTTCTCATCATCCTTTACACCTAGATGTAATCATAATACTAAGTTTTGCCAGTTGAATTTATACTTAACTGATGTGTGCCTGTGGAATTACTTTTTAGAAATATTTACTCTGGCCCTGTATTTTCAAGGAATGATACTACTTCTCTGATCATTGATGTGGAGCTTGACCAAGTAACTTGTTTTGATCAAGGATAATTTTAAAAATCATACGCAACAGAAGCTTGATATGTGCTTGCACATTTAAGTTGATTCTCTTGTGCCTCTGCCATGAACATGAAAAGAATATCTCTCAGCTAACCTCTGGTTCTGTGAAATACATGAGGGTCAGTGATGCCATAACTAAGCTCAGTCAGTGTCAACTGATCTCCGCAGATGCACAAGCTGGACAAATGCTTCTTGTATACCACTGAAATACTGTGATGGCTTATCATATGGCACTAACTGAGACTGCAACTTTCCTGGTCTGGTCCTGAAAGAAGTATCAGGCTTGAACTATTTCGTACTCATTTCCCTTTAATTTGGTATGGAATAAGGATGTTGCCTAAACCATCTTTGACCATGTAGACCAGATCAACACTCTATAGAAAGAATAAACAAAAAAAAAAGAGGTATCATAGTTCATATGCTTAACTGTGCATCAATTTTGATCCCTCATCTGTGCGATTACTTATAAAAAGATTATTTTTTATTTTTTCCCAACACACCCTGTTTTGTGGCTTCTTTGCTTTTTAGCAGCTTAACATTTATTCTAATAGCAAAGGTGTCTTGTAACTAGCATATGGTCCATTTTTGTAAATGTGTGTGCTTAAGAAGAATATGTATTTTCTAATTTGCAGTTTCAGAATTCTATGTTTATTTAATGAAGTTTGATTTATGTACAATTCAAATCTTCTACAGATGTACTATTTTTGGTCAATATCAGTAACCAAGTTGATGGATTTGTCATTCCTTATCTACAGTTTTATCAGTTTTTGTTTAACACATTTTGAAGTTAATTTATTAAGTGCATATAAATTTAGAATTGATGTATTGACCAGATGAATTGAAATAGTTGTCATTTAATAGTGTAGTAACTGTCACTATTTGTGCTTTTAAAAAAAATTTATAAACACATATAAGGTATATATTTAAGTAAATAAAATTGGAATCTTATTTGATATACATTTTCAAGTAAAAATGTGAATGTTATATATAGTTCACATAATTAATTTTTACTTAGCAACATGATCATTTCTCTTGGTACTATGTATTCTTCAGAAACACTAGATTTGATTTATTTATAATGCTGCATTATTTGGAAATTTCATAATGTATTTTATTCCTTTATATGTACTTATTTTATTTTCCTTGTTTTGATGCTTCAAATAATTCTATATCCTTGGGATAAAACTCAAGAATTTGCATTATTGGATAGCATAAATACATGTTTGTTTTATTCTTTGTTTTGTAAGTGAAATACAAGGAATTTTTTTTTTTAAAGCTACTCCTTGCAGTCATTGTTTTTCCACACAAATTTCTCTATTTTTATTGATGCTTGGTCATATGATCTATTTTGTCTGCTATTATATAGCCACTTCGTGTGTGTGTGTGTGTATGTGTGTGTGTGTGTTTTATTAGTATTTTCCTGGTACATCTTTTGCTCTTTATTTTCTACTTTTCTGTGATACATTTAGTTGCTTCTTCCAATAAATCACATATAACTGGCAATCTCTCTCATTTATCTGGTTATTTTGTCCATTTGCATTTATTTAAATGTTTAACACATTGTGATTATTGTTATATTTAGACTTGTTTCTACCATCTTATTTTGTATTTTATATTAATCCTATTATGATTATGTTTATCTTTCCTTGCTTTATAGTACATTAATTTCATGATGTATTTTCCTTTTTAATGTTTACCCTGAGGAAATTAATATATATATGCAAACAATCTAAAATTAATTACTTGAATAATGCAAAGAACTTCTAACACTTCAACTGAGATCAAAACACTTCCTTTTGAAATATACTTTTTGTCTAATCATGAGTTCTTTGAATATAACAAAGCAAACATTATTATTATTTTATAAAGGCAATTTATAAAGACAAAATTTAATTTAGATTTATTTACAAATTTATTAATTTTATTTTTATTGCTAGCTTTAAAATTTAATCTTTGTCTTTTTGTCCACAGTTTTATCATAGTGGATAAAATTTTTTCCACTTATCCTATTGAATATATTATTAATATGATGGTTAATGTGATACCTCCAGCTTTGTTCTTTCTGCTTATGATTGCTTTGGCTACTCTGATTCTTTTTTGATTTCATACTAATATTAGCATTGCTTTTTTCTAGTCCTGTGAGAAATGACATTGGTAGTTTGAAAGGGATTGTGTTGAATCTGTAGATTACTTTGGAAAAGATGATCATTTTAACGATGTTGATTCTTCTAGTCCATGAACATTTTTTCCATTTGCTTTTGCCCTCGATAATTTCTTTCATCAGTGTTTTGTAGTTCTCCTTGTAGAGATCTTTTACCTCCTTGGTTAAATATTATCCTAGGTATTTTAGCTTTCTGGATGCTATTGTAAATGAAATTGAGTTTTTTATTTGATTCTCAGCTTGTCCACTATTGGTGTATAGTGATATACTGATTTGTGTATGTTGATTTTGTATCCTGAAACTTTACTGTATTCATTTATCAAATCTCCTCTTTTGGAGGAGACTTAGGTATAAGGCTTTAGGTATAAAATCTTATCACCAGCATACAGAGATGGTTTGAGTTGTTCTTTTCCAAATTGGATACCCTTTATTTATTTCTTTTAGTGATCTTCCTTGTTAGGACTTCCATTACTGTGTTGAATAGGAGTGGTGACTGTGAACATCCTTGCCCTGTGCCTGTTCTGAGGGAGAAATGCATTCAATTTTCTCCATTCAGGATGACATTGGCTGTGGGTTTGTCTATTAGGACTTTTATTGCTTTTAAAAATGTTCACCCTATGCCTATTTTGTTGAGAAGTTTTGTCATGAAGGGATGCTGGATTCATCAAATGCTTTTTCTGTGTCTGTTGAAATGTTTATGTTTTAAATTCTTTTTATGTGGTGGATTACATTTATTGACTTGCATATGTTGAACCATTCTTTCATACCTGGGATAAAACCTACTTGATTATGGTGTATTTTTGTTGTTGTTGTTTTGTTTTTATGTGCTGTTGAATTCGGTTTGCTAGTTTTGTTGCTGTTTGTTTTTTGAGGACTTTTTGTGTTTATGTTCATTAGAAGTATTGGTCTTTATTTTTTTGTTGTGTCATTTCCTAACTTTGATGTTAGGTTAATACTGACTTTGTAGAATAAGTGGAGAATTCCTTCCTTTTCTGTCTTTTTGAAATAGCTTCAGTAGTATTTGTACTAGTTCTTTAAAAGTCTGAAGTAATTCCAGGATCTACAAGGAAGTCAAATGTGCTGAAAGGAAATAAACAAACAGCCCCGTTACAAAGTGGGCAAAAGACATGAATAGACACTTCAAAAGAAGACATACAAGCAGCCAACAGACACATGGAAAAGTGCTCAGCGTCACTAATCATCAGAGAGATGCAAATCAAAACCACATTGAGATACCCCCTAACTCCAGTAAGAATGGCCATCATTAATTAAAAAAAAAGAAACCAACAAAAAAAACAACCGGACTTGGTGGCTCAGCCTGTAATCCTGCGCCTTTGGAAGGCTGAGGTGAGTGGATTGCCTGAGCCTGCGGGTTCGAGACC